>NW_024070195.1:19319485-19526429 GCF_014754425.2 Oryx dammah
GAATATGCTATCTAGGTTGGTCATAACTTTTCTTCCAAGGAGTAAGCGTCTTTTAACTTCATGGCTGCAGTCACCAACTGCAGTGATTTTGGAGCCCCCCAAAATAAAGTCTGACACTGTTTCCACTGTTTCCCCATCTATTTCCCATGAAGTGATGGGACCGGATGCCATGATCTTCGTTTTCTGAACGTTGAGCTTTAAGCCAACGTTTTCACTCTCCACTTTCACTTTCATCAAGAGGCTTTTTAGTTCCTCTTCACTTTCTGCCATAAGGGTGGTTGCATCTGCATATCTGAGATTATTGATATTTCTCCCAGCAATCTTGATTCCAGCTTGTGCTTCTTCCAGCCCAGCGTTTCTCATGATGTACTCTGCATAGAAGTTAAATAAGCAGGGTGACAATATACAGCCTTGACGTACTCCTTTTCCTATTTGAAACCAGTCTGTTGTTCCATGTCCAGTTCTAACTGTTGCTTCCTGACCTGCATACAGATTTCTCAAGAGACTGGTTCCAAATACGAAAAGGAGTACGTCAAGGCTGTATATTGTCACCGTGCTTATTTAACTTCTATGCAGAGTACATCATGAGAAGCGCTGGGCTGGAAGAAGCACAAGCTGGAATCAAGATTGCTGGGAGAAATATCAATAATCTCAGATATGCAGATGCAACCACCCTTATGGCAGAAAGTGAAGAGGAACTGAAGAGACTTTGATTAAAGTAAAAGAGGAGAGTGAAAAAGTTGGCTTAAAGCTCAACGTTCAGAAAACTAAGATCATGGCATCCAGTCCCATCACTTCATGGCAAATAGATCGGGAAACAGTGTCAGACTTTATTTTTGGGGGCTCCAAAATCACTGCAGATGGTGACTGCAGCCATGAAATTAAAAGACGCTTATTCCTTGGAAGGAAAGTTATGACCAACCTAGATAGCATATTCAAAAGCAGAGACATTACTTTGCCAACAAAAGTCTGTCTAGTCAAGGCGATGGTTTTTCCAGTGGCCATGTATGGATGTGAAAGTTGGACTGTGAAAAAAGCTGAGTGCCAAAGAATTGATGCATTTGAACTACTATGTTGGAGAAGACTCTTGAGAGTCCCTTGGACTGCAAGGAGATCCAATCAATCCATTCTAAAGGATGTCCTGGGTGTTCTTTGGAAGGACTGATGCTAAAGCTGAAACTCCAATACTTTGGCCACCTTATGCGAAGAGTTGACTCATTGGAAAAATCTCTGATGCTGGGAGGGATTGGGGGCAGGAGGAGAAGGGGACGACAAAGGATAAGATGGCTGGATGGCATCACCGACTTGATGGACCTGGGTTTGGGTGAACTCCGGGAGTTGCTGATGGACAAGGAGGCCTGGCGTGCTGCGATTCATAGGGTCACAAAGCATTGGTCACCACTGAGCGACTGAACTGAACTGAGGTGGTCTTCATGTATTTACCATTTTCAGGCACACTACTCAATGATCCAAAGAGGGATGGAAGATAGAATGCTTTGGAGCAATCAGAAAATTCTCAGGAGCACAGCTTGATTTGCAGGTGGCAGGAGGGTACTACAGGTGAAGGAAACAGCATTAGAGAAAGATTTTCAGATGCAAATCAGCCTTTACTCTGAAACTGCCAAACTCCTCATTATCTCCTTTGATTTTTTTCTTAACTTCCTCAATCTGTTTGCTTTCTTGAATTTTGGATTTAAAAGTATTTCTTGGGCAATTTATACACTATGATATGTTCATCAACCTGCTCAAGTAATTCTTTGAGAATGTCAACAAAACAAATGATCACTTGTGAAAAAACAGGAGTGTGTTTTTGAAAAGTTGTGCATAATCAAATATTTACTTTCAGACATCTATACAAATCACTATATATTTATATAGGTAGTCCTCAGTCACAGGGATTTTGTATTGTGGACTAGTTTTATAAAGTCAATACCAATCTCCTTAATTGATACTTTTAGTGGACTTCTATGGCAGATCTAATATCTGAAATCTACCTTCAAACTTGCAGTTAGGCTGAGATTTCTAAATCAAAAAATCTAACTCCTTTATTCCTTTACTTAAAATCTTTCAGTGATTCTTTATGGCCTGAGGACAAAGTCCAAACACTTTACTATTTTTTATAGGACCTTTCACTACTTAAGCTTACCTATTGTTCTAGTTTCATGTATAGATTAAATTATGGGCAAAAAAATCCAAATGAACAAATATCAAAAAGTAGATAGAGAAAGCCTATCTGCTGATGCTTGTTTAGTGATCTGTATTATTGTACAATGGGAATGCTAATCAGCCCAAGTTTGGCCAGGCAAGGTGGTTTATGATGATTGACAGTGGCCTGTGACCAGACAGCATTGTGGAACTTTATATGTAGTCCTGTTTTTTTTGACTGTAGAACTTTTATTACTTCTTCCACTTGATTCAACCTGTAGAGCATTTTGGGGTAAAAGTATATAAGGGTGCATTCACACACACACCACACACACACACATATATATAATACACACACACACATATGGGCTTGCCCAGTGGCTCAGTGGTAAAGAATCTGCCTGCAATGCAGGAATGAAAGCCCCTCAGTCATGTCTAACTCTTTGTGACCCCATAGACTGTAGTATGCCAGGCTCCTCTGTCCATGGAATTCTCCAAGCCAGAATCCTGGAATGGGTAGCTGTTCCCTTCTCCAGGGGATCTTCCCAACCCAGGGATTGAAACCAGGTCTCCCGCATTGTGGGCGGATTTTTTACCAGCTGAGCCACCAGGGAAGCTGAAGAATACTGGAGTGGGTAGCCATCCCTTCTCCAGAGGATCTTTCCAACCCAGGAATCGAACCAGGGTCTCCTGCATTGTAGGTGGATTCAGGAGACGCGGGTTCAATCACTGGGTCGGGAAGATCCCCTGGAGAAGGGCTTAGAAACCCCATCCAGTATTCTTGCCTGGAGATTCCCATGGACAGAAGAGCCTGAAGGGCTACAGTCCATAGTGCCGCAAAGAGTAGGACAGGACACACACACCTATATATACATATATATCCACACACACACACACAACCATATACGTACACACAGACATGCTGGCTTCAGGTTCCAGTATGGCTGCACATGGCCCTGAATCAGACTATCCCACCCTTCTACTTGATCTAGGAGACCCGATGAAGGCTGATCAGGGATCCCTGGGGACAGTGACCTGCATGGTAGGGAGAGAAGGTTGGCTGTCTGGCTCAGACTTCTAGCTCTAAGTGAACTTCGAAACCCCCCACCCCACCCCTCACCTCCACACCCCTCTGTCTTCAGGCCCAGCCTCCCAGCCATCTGGATAACCCAAACACTATGGTTTCTCCCCACTCTAGTCGCCCCCACTCTAGTCACGCAGAGAAGGCTCTTCCCAGCGTCTTTTGCTGAGCTAACTTCCCCTTTACTTTTGATTAGAGGTTGCTTCCTCTAGAAACCTGTCCTGACTCCCAGAGGCTGCAAGGCTAGTTAGGAGTCCTTCCTGGGGGCTCCATAGCGCCCTGCACCGCCCGCAGGCGCCTCACTCACGGCTCCCCACTATAAACGGTCACGCGTCTCTCTCCAGCACTGGACTGCCAGTCCTCAAGGGAAGGGCTGCCTCCTCATCCTCAGTGTGCCTGACACAGAGTAAATGCTCCATGAGCCATTTATTAAATGAATCATTAAATGAATGAATACCTGGGTTGAGGGGCTTTGACTCGACAATAAATACCACACTTTACCCCTCAAATTAAAATCACCTAGCAAAAATGTTGGGCTGCATTATTTGTTTTAAATACAGCCAGCCTTTGGTTTCTTCCCGTGCTCTTTTCTCCTCTGTTCTTTGTAGTGCTCTGAGTCCCTCTGCGGGGGAACAGCAGGCGTCACCCAGAAACCTGGCGCTGAGCCTGCTGCACTGAAGTCCTGGCACCACATGCCTCCTGCGCCAGCAGCAAAGAAACGCTGGCCCTCAAACACCCTCGTAGCCGTGCTTACACCAGAGACAGACCCATGAGTCAAAGCGACAAAGAGCGTGCTTTCTATCTGGCAATGTTTACCATTTTTGTAGAGGAGAACCAGTACCACACATTCAGGAAAGGGGCTACTGACCTAGATTTTTTCAAATATAATTAAGGATATTCCCTGGTGATGGCTCACCTAGAATTTAATTCATTTGAGCATGTGCAGGTGGGGAGGGGTGGGGGAATTGGATGAAGGTCGTAAAGATGTAAAAACTTAATGGAGAAACAGACATAGAGAATAGAATTATGGACATGGGGAGAGGGGAGGGGAGGGTGAGATGTATGGAAAGAGTAACATGGAAACTCACATTACCATATGTAAAATAGATAGCCAAAGGGGAATTTGCTGTATGGCTCAGGAAACTCAAACAGGGGCTCTGTATTAACCTAGAGGGGTGTGATGGGGAGGGAGATGGGAAAGAGTTTCAAAAGGGAGGGGATATGTATATACCTATGGCTGATTCATATTGAGGTTTGACAGAAACCAGCAAAATTTTGTAAAGCAATTATCCTTCAATAAAAAATAATTTGAAAAAGAGGTACAAACTTCTAGATATAAGATACACCATGATAAATACAATTAACAGTGCTGTACATTATATATGAACATTAAGGCAGGAAATCTCAAGTTCTCATCATGAGGAAAAAAAAAATTTTTTAATTTCTTTAATTTTGTATCTATATGAGATTATGAATGTTCACTAAACTTGTAATCATTTCATGATGTATGTAAGTCAAATCATTATGCTGCACATCATAAACTTATACAGTGCTAGATGTCAATTATAAAACCAGAAGGAAAAAATTATGAGCATATGTACATGTATACACATATATACATGGAAGCCCAATATACATATGTGTATCTATATATGCTTATATACATATTTATGCATCTATGTGGGCTTCCCTGCTGGCTTAGAGGATAAAGCGTCTGCCTGCAATGCAGGAGGCCCCGGGTTTGATCCCTGGGTCGGGAAGATCCCCTGGAGAAGGAAATGGCAACCCACTCCAGTATTCTTGCCTGGAGAATCCCATGGACAGAGGAGCCTGGTGGGCTACAGTCCACGGGGTCGCAAAGAGTCGGACACGACTGAGAGAGACGTCACTTTCTTTCTTTCACTTTCTAAGCATCTATGAGTGTATATGCATACATTTGTATATATGCATATATAACAACATAAAGATATCTATATGTGCATATATTATATATTTATGCAAAGACCATGTACATATTTATAGTCTTGTAAAATTCTAATAATTTAGGTCAGAAGTCAGCAAACTTTTAATGTAAGGTCAGATTGGCTTTGTGGGCCACACCATGCTCTGATACAACTATTCAACTCTGCCACTGTACTGTGAAAACAGTCATGGACAGTATGTAAACACATGAGCTTGGCTGTATTCCAAAAAAAATTTTATTTAAAAACATGAGTGGGCTGGATTAGGCCCACTAGCCAGTTTGCCAACCCTCTTCTTAGATTAGAGATGTGATTGGAAAACTTGGTAAATGGCATATAAAACAAATTACCTAAGGTTTTGATGGCCGTATTATATAGTTTTATGAGATATATTCATATTGAATACTGTGACAAAGTACAAATTCTATGGGTAACAACATAAACTGTGTCCCCAGGTTAGTAGAATTAAAATCGATAAAAATTATGAGAAAAAACAACTCCCTGTTACAAAAGGATTTATCCAAAGCACATACATTCTAAATTTTCATCTTTAATCATTATAATCATGTTGCCCAGCATCACTACTTTAAAATGCTCTGTGAATCATCCATATTTCCTCATCCATTCAGAAAGCTCTCAGGAAATGGATGTTTTTAAATTTCATACATTTTCCATAGAAAACAAAAATCATGTTTTGAAATCCTGAAAGAACCTGCAATAGCAACAGTGTTCTTTAAAGACAAGCTAATCTTTCTGACACATGACATTTTACTCCTTTCTGGACCACATTCAATTTTTGCCACCCAAACTCTTGACCAGAATAAAAGCTAGGCCCTCAGCTTCACCCAGCACAGTACCAATCAGGAATACCACATGGAGTAGTGATGGTGGTCACAGGAACCATCTTTGTATGCCTGGGGTGAACGAACGTCCTGGCAAGAAATGACTGGGCATTGTCCAATACAAGAAAGGTGAAACAGGTGTCCTGAAGTGAGGTGCGTGGTTAGCTGCATTTATAGCTAGCATTGCCTTTCACAGTTTACCAAAGATTCAAGTACAAAAGGGACTGAAGACAAGTTCACATGGACTGCTGCTCCTGTGAATTTTTCTGGGGTCGAGACATGAACATTCAGAACTCTGCCATTTATTGTTTTCACTGAGCAGACTAGACCTTAGAGAGGAAAGACTGGTGAGTCACTTCTTGACCTTTGATGTAGACCTGAACCTTTAAAATGTTCTTTAAAATAATTTTTCCCAGAGTATGAATTTCTAAAACACAATACTGATCATTTCACAATTGAGAAAGAAAATTCATGGACTATATCAATATTTTGACTTCAGACTTTGAGCATATCACTGTGTAAGAGGTATCTCAATATTTATTTTTACAGAACTCTTCCCTCCACTCTTAGTCTACATAAACTGAGTCTTTCAGAATCAACATACCATAGTTACCATCACTGCCTTTAAAGGCACTACTACCTTTGATTCCAAGTCTAACTTTTTTATACTTTCAGTAGAAGGCATTCTTTCTCCATTCTCAGAATTTTTAAGATAGTTTTGATGCTCATTTGTTCAAATAGTATTTTTGAATTCACGTTTAATGTTAAAAATGTTCTAATACATCTGCTCCACTATTCTTTATATATACGTATATATATTTGGCTTTACCATTCTTAGCTGCAGCAACACAGGGTCTTTAGTTGTGGCACACACGGTCTTTAGTTGCAGCATGCAGGATCTAGTTCCCTAACCAGGGACTGAACCTGAGCCCCTTGCATTGGGAGCACAGTCTTAGCCACTGGACCACCAGGGGTCTATCCCCTATTCTTTCATCTGCTAGGTCACTGTGAGAATAGAGAACAAATAAAACCAGCAGCAGTTGTATTTTATAAATTCTAAGTAGATAGAAATGCATTTCTTGGGATTCTGAGCAACACACAGATAACACAAGCAACTGAGTAGAATCAAGATGAGGGAAATCAGGATCGTGATGTGTCCACTGTCTCAGCCTCCCATGACTTTAGACAGTTTCTGAATATCTCAAAAAAGCAATATATCAGTCAAAGAGCTAAAACCACAATGATATCCAGACCCCATGAAAAGAAAGATGGGTTTAAAGTGGCATGGCTGATAGGATCTGGTTGTTGAATGATGGAGATGAAAAAGAAAGAATGAAGCAGCTGGTGAGCACAGACAGGCTTTAGACAACCAAAGTCATGTAACTGAACACCAATAATCAGTGACAACCAAAGTCTTTTTATATCTCACAATACCTGCCTCTTGTCCTAGCCCAGTATTTCCATAGCAGTTCTGTTTGGATGGAATAATAGCTTCCCCTTTATTCTAAACACTCACCACTCATGCTGGGCTTTTCTCTACCTTCCCCTCACCACCCCACCCCAGGTTTTCTCCTGTCAAGAAGGGAGATGAGTGTCTGCAAATAGCATTAGTTTGACAGACATCTGCATCAGGAAAACTGCCTGCATCTCTGCTCAGCCGGCCAATCAGAAAGCTCCCATTATGCAAGGGGCTATCCATGGCCTACTCTGCTCTGCGCCCTACCCAGTGGAGGCCAAAAATTAAGCGAAGCCTTTTTAAAGTTTGCATAGGCTGTTTCTGGAGAGAAGCCACACCCACTTTCTGTTTAGCATTGTGTGAGTGTGTGTGTGTGTGTGTGTGTGTGTGTGAATCTTCTGCCTTAAAAGAAGACAAATGTTTTCCGGTTCCTTTCATAAGGTGCTTTAGTATTCTCACATTTTAATTTCCTCCTTTGGATTGGTATAATTACCATTCAAATCTGTTATACTCCAAAAATAAGCTAATTCCCCAAATATATTCAAACAGCCTACACATACACACACACACACACACACTCTGCTGTCATCCACTCCATTACAACCTACATCATGGTGTTCATTTGGGAACTCTTCCATCCTTAGCCCTTGCTGACAGCTTTGCACCAAGACAACTTCCCTGTTTATTTCCCAACTTGGTGGTGCTAATAGAACCTGGAGTGCCGACTCCTGCAGCTGCTCCTTCATATGGTTCTGTTCACCAGTTCCACCTCAATCAAAGCAGGTATTAGCTCACAGTGTTTGTGGACCAGATTATAAATCAACTCATTAGACAAAACTCCTCATTCATCTGTAAAGTATCATAAACCTGCATAGTTTGTCATAGAGTTTATATAACAATCATACTTCGTGCTCTCATTTTCCTACCTGTGCATTTGAAAAATGTGCACAAATAACCAGCTTCTAATTTTTCATTTGAAAGAAGCATAAGAAATCTATGTCTCATCTTAATCAATGAAAAAAATACTTAACCATGAACAGAAAGTCAGAAAACGCAGCCTCTGATAAGAGGATGAAGGAAGCATGCTGGACCAACTTAGCTTCTGGTGAATGTGATGCGGGACTTAAAAAATTCCAAGGGGGATTTTCCCCCATCTTAAAGTTTTTATTGAATTTGTTACAATATTGCTTCTGTTCTGTGTTTTGTTTTTTTGGCCATGAGGCATGTGGGATCTTAGCTCTCTGACCAGGGATCGAACCCGCACCTCCTGCATGGGAAGATGAAGTCTTGACCACTAGACCATGAGGGAAGGTCCCCCAAGAGGGTTTAAAAAAAAAAACTCAATTAATGTGTGTGTGTGTGTGTTTAACCAATTGAAAGATATGCCATAATAGAGCTCAGTTCTTCACCTACTTCTCCTCTTAAGGTTGATATTTTCTTTGTGGTTAGTGAGCTCTGGGATCCCAGCCTTCACACAATGTGGTGCTCCTACCAAGGTGACTCGCTAAGCTGGTGCGTGAACTGAATGTCTGTATCCCCTGAAAATCCTGTGCTGAAATGCTAACTCCCCAGTGAGGTGGTGTTAGAAGGTGGGGCCTTTGGGAGGTGCTTTGGTCATGAACAGGATCAGTATCCTTACAAAAGAGACCCCAGGGAGACCCTTATCCCTTTTTCCATTTGAGAACCCAAGAGGACACACTACCTGTGAACCAGAAGTGGCCTAAACCAGTGCTGAATCTGCCAGCATCGTGACTGTGAGAAATGAATTTCTGTCCAGGAAGATCCCCTGGAGAAGGAAATGGCAGCCCACTCCAGTACTCTTGCCTGGAGAATCCCATGGACAGAGGAGCCTGGCGGGCTACAGTCCACAGGGCCGCACAGGGTTAGACACGACTGAAGTGACTTAGCACACACATAACCCAGCCAGTTTACAGCATTTTGTCATAGCAGCCTGAACTAAGACACTTATTGAACTATTTCAGATGATAAAAGCAACAGAACTTCAGAAAGTGAACAAAAGGAAACTTTATAATTCCATGCCCAACACAAAACTGCTTTACATTTTGTATCTCCCCTTCCAGACCTTTAAAATTTTGAGTCTTTACTTTAAAACATTTCTATTAAGCAAACACAAGAGCCAATTATAGAAACCATCACAAAAAATTATAAAAGGAAAACAATTAGAATAATCTCTAATCCTTCTCCCCAGAGAGGAATTCTGTTAATATGTATAAATGCAGTTCTCTCTTCTTACATTAATGTATATTTTTAAATGGCTTATTTTTCAATGCTCTTATGACTCTGTTCTACCTTTATTCATTTGTTCATTCATTTAATAAACATTTATTAAGCACCTACTATGTATCTGTCAGTACTTTATGGGGTAAAAATGAACTACGACGGTGCCATAGCCTCTCATGGTTCTCATGAGGTTTATAGCCTAAAGAAAATAGATCTGAAAAAAATTACTAGTTTCTCTCTGAGGGCAAAATCATTGTCTATTGGCCTTAAAGCTTCATCTCCCTTTCAAACCTCTCTCCCTGTCTTGCCCCCACAAATGCCAATCTCCTTCTACTGTTGAGCATTCATAAGCCTGCACCACAATTCAAGCGAGAGTGCCCTGGAACTCTCCATTCCTGCTTGTACATTTCACCCCCATGTCCTCCAAGGGCAGATGAGTCATTGAGTATGGAGACAGTTCTATAGAGCACAGACTGTATCACAAAGTGGTCTTGCAAAAGCTTCTGATAATACTTACAAAGCTGTGAGAGTTCTGAGAATTCTACTGACAGGAAGGAGAGGGGTTTGGAAGAGGAAGTCAGATAGAACCGGTGGTCACAGCACAGCTATCTAAGTTGGGCTAAGAAAGAGGAAGCATTCTCCTTTTTTGGCTTCCAGGCAGCACTCTCCTTTGGGGAAAAACAAACAAATTTTGTGGTGGCTGAAAGCCTAGAGGAACCAGAAGCCATATGCTGTGTGGTGCTGCTGCCCAGGCCCCGCGGCCCTGGAATGGGACGTCGCGTGAGTCTCCACGCCAGGTTCCGAGTAAGCCTCTTGCTCAACCAGACGCTGGGTGGGGTTCTCTGAGCCAAGGTCCAGGGGCAATTATTAGATTAGCTTCACACAAGTTGCTACTGTGATTTGCCTGTGGACTCTTTTTAAAAAAATGTCTTCCTAATACTGCTTGGGAAAATGGCCAGTATCCTGACCTCAATAAGATGAAGAAAAAACTATCAAATGCATGATGAGGGTGTTCTGTGTTTGCATGGTCAGCTGGACCTTATATGGTCCACCTAGCAGCAGCAGCAGCAGCAGTCATGGTCTGTACCCCAGAGGACTTCATTTCTTTCATAAGGGTTGACTTTCCCTTTCTGCAGAAGGACTAAGCCCAGAGGACCTTCTGATCCATTTTCGCATCCTCAGCACTGACATGCGGTTTCTTTTTGATACAAACCGTGACTCGTGCTTGTTCACTACCTGTCCCACCCTTGGAAGTCCTTCTCTTCTCTTGGCCGAGTCCTGCCACTCCTACCTACTGCCCCCTTTCCCCGCCGCACTATGGCCCCACCACCACCTGCTTTCAGATCCACCGCTCCATTATGTGCTACTGGGTCTCCCTGCCTTCATCTCCCTGCCTTCCAGTCCCCCTTCACCACTGTGGCCTCTGCCATTCTCCAAGACTCTTGATGACACTGTCACAGTTGCTCAGAACTCCCAGGCCTGTCTGCTTCTCTGTGAAAGTCCTAACCATCCATTGAAGGCCCGCTGGAAATGTCAGTCTCTCTGTGAAGCCTTGGCCCATCTTCCCAAGCAGAAGTGACCCTCCTTCTCTTCACCTTTCAGGTCCCACCAGGACTTTATTCATTCCCAGTGCAGGGCACTGTGCCTGCTGTTGGGGTACCAGGTAGGTAAGACATGGCCTTTGTCCTGAGAACCTTCTGGATGCTCTGTCTACTTACGTGCAGATAAGCAGAGAGGTACAATGATAATGGCCAGGCATAAGCCCTCAACCATGACCTGATTGTGTTACTCTTCATAATACACAATTACAAGATAACACACATCTCTACTATCTGGTGAGTTGCTAGTCTGGTAAATCCCTAGTGGCAAAGATTAGGTTTTAGTTTCCTTTGTCTTCTCTAGAACAAGGTCCTCTAGGATACATAGTCCACATTCCATGAGGGTCAGTTTAATGAAATTAAGAGATAAAAATTCTGATTTGTGTAGTGATTTATAGGCATCGAGGCACTTTTCACAAGCTTGTCTATTTGACTCCTCCAGGACAGTGGTCCCTATTGTGGCTGCTTCCAAAAAATGTTCTTCCCCAGGCTCTACTCCCAGAGACATTGATGTAATTACTTGGTGTGGGCCCAGGCACTGACATTTGAAAACAACAATCTTCTGGTGATTCTACCAGGCAGCTAGGAGGGAGAAGCTCTCCTTTCCAAGTGGAGCAGGTACTACCTCCTCTTGGTTTGTGGGGAAGTGGAAGTGGAGAGAGGTTAAATAATTTGCTTGAGCTCATATAGCTTGTTAAGGATGGAATCAGGACACTGATTCAGGATGGCCTCCCCCCAGGGAAAGCAGCACAAATAGTGAAAACAGCTCTCTGATTAATATGCTGGGGCTTAGTGTAGAAAGCTGAGTGTGTGTTGGCTTCCTGGGGGAAGACAGGTCAACAGCAGCAGGGACCCCAAGGGCAAGTGCAGGTTACTAGGGTCAATGTCAACGGCAAGAGAAGACCTAAAAAAAAAAAAAAAAAGAGAAGACCTGCTTTCTTGTAGCAGGTCAGATAAAATGCCGCATTCTTTACCACATGCCTCTTTGCCTATCAATCTTTATCTTGATTAACGGTTTCCCTGAATTTACTTGCCCTCTTCCACTGACTAAGTCCCAGATACTACAGCCTGAGGTGTTAATTTGGTTGATTAAAAAAGAGGGAACTGTTAGAAGTCATTTTATGACTCCGCAGGCCAAATTTCCCCAGAAACATTCACTTCTGCGATTCCAAGTTTCATGAAAATGCCCAGGAATTAATTGGAAGTCGTTCCTCAGTTTTAACTTTCACTGACCTTTGTTCAAAACCATGAAACCAGAAGACTAAGAAACCATAAAACTAGCCCCTCGGTTGTACATAAGTTGAATTCCAAAGTTTGTAAATCAATTGTTTGGAATGCATAATAGACTTTCTTGCAGAAATCATCTTTAAAAACAGTGGTAAAATTCCCAAGCTCTCCCATAAAGTTTATCTTAGGCAGAAGATAACAAAGATTATTAACAGAGAGGAGAATTCCAGAAATTCTCCATGATTATTATCTGGGAGCGAAGCAGAATAAAGAAGAGCAATAATCCTTGAGGCGGGGGAGGCGTTCAGTGTTTCCAAGCAAGTGAGAAATTCAGAGGACACAGTCTTTCACTTTCCAAGGCTGGATGAAAATGCCAGTAGAAATGATTACACAATTTATTATTTTATGTTGGGAACTGAGAGCACACACATATACATATACACACATGGATATGTGTATACATACAACCTTCCCACACTTATATATGTGCACATGTATGCACATGTCTACACACATACATGTTTACACACAGATGCACTAACATGGATTTGGGAGTCAAAAGAATCTCACACAGAGGAACAGTTTCCCAGTATCCAGCCTTTGAGTCTTTGGGTGATTCTGAGAATGAGGCAGGTTGGCCAGGACCCTGTGGATCACTCCCCCACGACTTAGGATCTTTTATCTGAACTCTCGAAGAAAATACCACATAATCATCGAGCCACATTTTTACCCTGCTCTTCTGCAAAGTAAAATGTTATCAGGAAACTTTGGTTGATCTCTGTTATACTGTAAAGCATGCAGTTAATTGCAGAGTATTATTCTGTATCACATTGACAATCTGAGCAGAGCTTTTTTCCTTAGGATAGGATGTTCAAGCACATTGCATTTTCATATTTTGCCTTCCTTAACAAAGCACAGGTCAAAGCATAAGTCGCATGAGAAAAGTTCTTAACTATAAAAACAAATTGCATGCCCCTATCTCATATCACATAGAAAAAACTAACTGAAAATAGACCATAGACCTAAACATTAGCCGAAAAACATAAAACTCTTAGAAGAAAATTTAGGAGTAACTCTTTGTGACCTGGGATTGGGTAATGGTTTCTTAGATACGACACTGAAAGCAAAAGTGACAAGACCAAAAAGTGGTTAAATTGGATTTCATCAAAGTAAAACACTTTTGTGCTTCAAGGACATTTTTATGAAAATGAGAAGATGATCCTACAGAATGGGAGAAAATATTTGCAAATCACATATTTGACAAGCAAGTTGTTTCTAGAATAAATAGAGAACTCTTGCAGCTAACAGTAAGATAAACAACCTAATTTTTAAAGTGGGATAAAAATTTGATTACATATTTCTCCAAAGACGATATACAAATGGCCAATGAAAAGATGACATGAAAATATTCTTAGAGCCACATGTCACTAGAGAAATGCAAATCAAACCCACAATGAGATACTAGTTCACGCCCACTAGAATAGTTAAACTAAAAAAGACAGACAATAACAAGTATATGTGAAGATGTGGAGAAGTTGGAACCCTCATACATACCTTGCTGACTGGAGTGTAAAATGCTGAACCACTGGGGAAAACAATTTGGTAGTTCATTAAAAAGTTAAATACAGAATTACCATATGATTCAACATTTCTGCTTCAAGAGAAATGAAAACATATGTACACACAAAGACTTATACAAAAATACTCATTAGCAGAATTTTTCAAAATAGCCAAAGTGAAAACAACTGAATTGTCCATCAATTTCAAAATGGATAAACACGAGGGAGCATATTTATGCAATAGAATATTATTTGGTCATAAAAAGGAAGTCTTGACACATGCTAAACCACAGGTGAACTTGACAACATCATGCTAAGTGAAACAAGTCAGACACATATTGTATGATTCCATTTATATGAAACATCCAGAATATGCAAATCCGTACAGACAGCACATCAGTGGCTTCCTAGGGCTAAGGGAGGGGAAGATGGAGGGAGAAATGGGGAGTGGCTTTCTTTTTGGGGTGATGAAAATAGTCTGTGATTAGTGGTGATGGCTCTCCAACTTTGTGAATATATTAAAGAATTGCTGGACTGTACATTTTAAAAGGACGAATTTTGTGATATGTGAGTAATATCTCAATAAAGCTGTTAAAAGAAACCCAGAATGCACAATCACTACATCCATAGAGGGGGAGATCCAGAACCACCAGTTACTCTCTTATCAAGGGAGGATGGTTTGATGAAGAAGCACTGCCTTGTCACTGGAAACCTCTGATTGATTTCTCTCCTTTTGCTCACAGAGGTGAGCATGGGCAGACAGCTCTCTGCACAGAGTGAGCTGTTCATCAGGATATGCAAAAATAGCATCCCACCTACCAAATATCTGTCATCTATGTTCAGATTGCTTTTTCATTTTCTCTCTCTCATTTTTTGAAAAAAATCATTAAATAAGTACAGTTCCCCACTAGGAAGCTCTAACTTTGGATTGGATATGACTCAGGTCATATTCTCTGAAAACTCAATGATTCTCCTGGAAGAGTATTTCTTCAATGGTGGTCTGAAGACAGCAGGTGGTCCTTGACCAGCCAGTAAATCAAGCATCTATAGCTCCCTTGTTGACAGGGTGGGGCAAGAAGGATGAATGAGGACACAGTGGGGTGGGAATGGGGCTGAACAGGGTGGGGAGCGTCTGCCTTGACCAGAAAGGGCAGCCGTTTTCCGCTGGAAATAGAAGCTGAAAACCGGATTGTTTTTAAATGTAAAATCTTCATTTTTTAAATGCTGGTAACCAAACTTTAGAAAAACTAAATCACTTGTGCAGGCCAAACAAAGCATTTGTGGGCTGAGTTCCAGCCACAGACTACAAGTGTGTGACCTAGGCTATAGGTGGTCACTGCCCTGGTTCTTTGGTACAATTAGCACCAATATTTCAAATCAGAAAATGAGTGTTGATAGGGTACTTGGAGTTTATCTAGCTTAACCTCTCACTTCATGTTAAAATCCCTTCTCTGAAACAGATGGTCACCCTGAATTTAAGTAAGTTAATAATTGAAACCAGAAATGTGCAGTTTCTTCATTAGCTTCTTATTTAAAACACTGTGGGGTAGGATTAATTAGGTAAGGATGGAGGTAGAGGTGGGTTGAGGGGAGCAGGCCGAAGATAGAGGGCTGGAAGGGGCCTCAATGTTGATCTTTTAAATGCTTCTCTTATTGCTAATTGTAAGATAGACACACTTAATTTTATTGGACTTTGTAGATACTAGCTTTTTATTTTTATTTTTTTAACAAATTGAAGGTTTATAGCACCTCTGCATCAAGCAAGTCTATCACTGACGTTTTCCAGTGGGATTTGCTCAGTTTGTGTCTCTGTAACATTATGGTAATTCTTGCAATATTTCAAACTTTTTCATTGTTATTTTTACATTTGTTATGGTGATGTGTGATCAGTGATCTTTGATATGACTATTGAAAAAGGATTATGACTCAATAAAGGCTCATGATGATTAGCATTTTTTCAGCAATGAAGTATTTGTAAAGTATGCAATCTTTTTTAGACAAAACATTATTGCACACTTACTAGACTGTGGTATAGTGTAAACATTACTTTTATATGCACTGGGAAGTGAAAACATTTGTATGACTCTTTACTGAGATATTTGCTTTATTGTAGTGGTCTGGAACTGAACCCACAATATATCTGAGGTGTATATATAGACAGATAGATAGATGTTTATTTACATTTATCTATATCTGTATGTAGATAGATAGTTTCTTCCCTGGTGGCTCAGATGGTAAAGAGTCTGCCTGCAATGCAAGAGACCTGGGTTTGATCCCTGGGTCGGGAAGATCCCCTGGAGAAGGGAATGGCAAACCACTCCAGTATTCTTGCCTGGAGAATCTCAAAGACAGAGGAGCCTAGCAGGCTACTGTCCATAGGGTCCCAGAGTCGGACACGACTGAGTGACTAACACTTTAACTTTCATGCCTATATATGTATATTTTTAAACTCTAATTTATTAAAATGAATCAGTACATTTTGGGACTTAGGTTTCCCAAAATTCCCAGAAGGAAACAGAACATTGGACATGAAGTGGACCTGAGAACTATTGTTTGCCTACTCCCTCATTTTATAGTCAACGGAACTAAGATCCATTAGGTTTAAACTGTTTCCTTAAAGACATGTCAGACGTGACTGAATCCTAGTGTAACTAATATTTCTTTCAATGAATCAAGCTGTAACTAGGATCCAAACAAAACTATGATCACTTTGAAATTTCCTGTAAACTTTGGTACCTGACTTTCTCAAAAGCACTCAGTTTTTAAGATATATGAAGATTTTTTTTAAAGCCGGTATTTATTTGACTTTCTGAGCTACCTTTAATGGAATAATGAGGTAACTAACAAAAGTTATCTGTTAAGTAGAGCCAACTAGAGATAACTCATGATTCCAAAGACTGGGTGAGCGTGAAGCACAGATAATCCCCACATCCCTTTTGACTAGGTCTCATCTTCCTAACAAAACCCTCTTGAAAGCTGCTGAGAAATGTTGAATTAATTTGCATTTCACTTCCTTTATGTGTCCTCTGAAAGATATTTGGCAGATAGTGGGGAGGGCAAGGAGTAAAAATGAAGGACCCAAAGAACCCCAAAGTTCAGTCAATCCATCCCTAAATAATTGAAAATTGTGTGTACCTTGGCACAAAATGCTGTGTTGAATTCTTTTGGTTACTTAAAGAGACAAAAAAAAAAAAAAATGGGGCAAAGCAAGTGTGTGGAGAGGGGCCTGTGGGATCATGCACTTGGCTTGCGTTGTTGGTTGGCTTTTTGTTTTTTCTCTCTTGGTACAGCACCTACACACAAATTTGACAAACCAAAATAGGAATAAGAACATAGGCAGTCACACTGACCTCTGATTAAATGTAGAGATAGTTATAAGTCACGTTAAAAGTCAACAAAAGCCCCAGTTCCGGTATTCATCAAGATTTTTTGCTGCATTTATACTTGGTCCTTCTCTTTAATTATATAGAGTTGCCCTCAATGTACTGAAATGATAGACTGGAGCACGATTACTTCAGCAGGGGATCAGAGCTTTTGAAAGTCATTATTCATGTTAGTCAAATGCTAAATTTCAGCCTGTCTCTCTTCTAAATGCAGTTAGGAACCTTCTAAATCTTTTGTGTGAAGCCAGGAGGGAAAAACAGTCTGGCAAATTCTGACAAGCATCTCGTACTCTGTTAAGAAGCTTGAGCCAACTGCTGCTGGGTTGTCATGGCAACAGACATACACACCATTTACACATCAGCTTCTGAAATGAGCACAAAATAACAAAACCTTCCCGATAAGATGGGATGGGAACTGAAGGGCGACATCATTGGTGCAGCCTAACTAGACATGTTCTGTCTTCTAAAGAGCTCTAGCGGGCTTGCTGCCCTCTTAGATTGTGTCATATTACAAGCCAGTGGAAAATTCATAGGATCTTCCCTACTCTGTGTTAACTTTAGGACAATTCAATCAGTTGCTTTCACCAAATTCCCATTTCCTTTTCAAGCCCTGCTTACTAATTGATGTCAAACATTATTACAGTAATTGCAGGGGGGAAAAGAAGTGCCTGTTTTGCTTATTCCTCCAGGAAATAAATTTCCCTAATTTTCTGTGGAGATTTTGTAAAGCACTCTTATATATAGGAGATGGAACTAGATGAGGAAGTGGTCTGTCATAGACCTACAGAAAATGAAGTTAATCATAGTTTGAAAGCCTTCTCTTGAAAATGCAGTTTAAAAATAAATAATAAATAGTTATTCACTCCAGTACTTCCTGAAGCATATGGCATCAACAATGAAATGGAATCATATGAAATAAATTCACAATGATGAAAAATTTAGACTGAGTGGAAGCTGGATCCCTGAAGGTAAATCTTAGTGATTTAAAGTTGAGAATAAGAAAGGAATGTATCCCCTCCATTAGCCTTGAAGGGAAACCACAGGAGCTCTATTCATGAAAAGTAAAATTAGCTGTATGTTCAATTTTCATGACATTTGCTATTGCAATAAGCATTCCACAGCATGACTTAATTGCTGCTGAAATACCTAAGAGGAAAGTGAAGGAAGGAAAATAAAGCATTTGATCATTGAATGACTAAACAGTCATGAATCCAGGAACATTCAGTGACTAGAGATGGAGTGAGCTTCGCATGCAATACGTGACTAAAAGTTCCATTTCTAGTGGTAATAAAGTCCCTTCAACTGATTCATCACTCTTTTCCTTTCTGTAATTGTGAACACTCATCAGATGAGCTCTGACCTTAAAATGTCAAACTATCTCCTTTCAGTTGTGCTTTTCTATCTAGTAATATAAAAAGCATTTACTGACTCCAATTTTTAAACTCTGACTCTTTAAAATTCACATGAAACGGATATTCTACTACTATATTTGAATGGATCAAATGTATTTAATCTCCAGTTTAGGGTAGAGGTATAGTCAAAGCTATGGTTTTCCAGCAGTCATGTATGGATGTGAGAGGTGAACCATAAAGAAGGCTGAGTGCCAAAGAATTGATGCTTTCGAACTGTGGTGCTGGAGAAGACTCTTGAGGGTCCCTTGGACTGCAAGGAGATTAAACCAGTCAATCCTAAAAGAAATCAATCCTGAATATTCATTGGAAAGACTGATGCCAAAGCTCCAATACTTTGGCCACCTAATGAGAAGTGCCAACATTGGAAAAGACCCTGATGCTGGGAAAGATTGAGGGCAGGAGGAGAAGAGGGTAACAGAAGATGAGATGGTTGGATGGCATCATGGACTCAATGGACATGAATTTGAGCAAACTCCAGGAGATAGTGAAGGACAGGGAAGCCTGGTGTGCTGCAGTTTATTGGGTTGCAAAGAGTTGAATACGACTTAGCAACTGAACAACAAGGATTGTTAGGGCTTTTGGCATAGAAAGTGGGGATTGGGAAACCGAGAAAAAGATGAATATATATATATATATATATATACATATATATATATGTCACTCATGAACTTTTACATGGGTGCCAGAAACTTACATCATCAGCTCAGTTCAGTTCAGTTCAGTCACTCAGTTGTGTCTGACTCTTTGCGACCCCATGAATTGCAGCATGCCAGGCCTCCCTGTCCATCACCAACTCCCAGCGTTCACCCAAACTCATGTCCAACGAGTCAGTGATGCCATCCAGCCATCTCATCCTTCCTCCTGCCTCCAATCCCAACCAGCATCAGAGTCTTTTCCAATGAGTCAACTCTTCGCATGAAGTGGCCAAAGGTATTGGAGTTTCAGCTTTAGCATCAGTCCTTCCAAAGAACACCCATGACTGATCTCCTTTAGAATGGATTGATTGGATCTCCTTGCAGTCCAAGGGACTCTCAAGAATCTTCTCCAACACCACAGTTCAAAAGCCTCAATTCTTCAGCGCTCAGCTTTCTTCACAGTCCATACATGACCACTGGAAAAACCATAGCCTTGACTAGACGGAACTTTATTGGCAAAGTAATGTCTCTGCTTTTGAATATGCTATCTAGGTTGGTCATCACTTTCCTTCCAAGGAGTAAGCATCTTTTAATTACATCATAGCAGCCACAAAATAGGAGTCAAATGAACATAAAACCATGTTTACTACTCGAAACCAAAATTTTTGAATTTATGGTGAGAGAGGGATGGAGAGAAGATGGAAAAGCATGTCTGGTTACTCCCTTCCTCTTCCTTTCATTACTGAGCTTGAGCTTTGATGAGTCCATTACTGGGGGGTATTTATTTAATAGCTTGCTTCACCCTGCTGGGTACTTTCTCTCCCTTCTGTCATTCTGTGATACGCGCCAACTCTCTCCCTCTCCTTTCTTTTGCCCTGAAAAAAATACAATGAATGCATACAGAATTATTGAAAAAAAATTACTGAAAAAAAAATCAAGGTGCAGACACAAGTGTGTGGTGGTATTTATTGCTTTTTCTCTGTGGACCACTGTATGGTAGAGGGCAATTATAATTGATTTAGCCAGAAAAGCTATTACTTGGAGAGGTGGAAAGAATAACCCATATCGGTAACAAAGACAGTAATGATGGGTAGAACTCAGATTTACAACATGTACTTCATTCTCTTCCTGACTCTATCATTTCTCTCTGTGGACATATGCTGAGCACCTACCAGGAACCAAAAGTTGCCAAGCACAAAATTACAAAGAGAAATAAAATCGTATTTGTCCTCAATGAGCTCAAAATCTAATAGGAAAGAAAGAAATGTAATTTTATTGCTGTAAAATAGGAAACAAAGCTGTAAAATATACATAAGTCCTGATAAAATTCCAAAGGTGACAGAAATATGAATGTTCTTTTAAAAAAAATTGAGTTGAACAATCCTTGAATAACAATTGTGTTTAGTGACAAGGACCCATAACAGAAACTTAGATTTGCCAATAAGTTAAAAGTTGATCATTATACAAAATTGCTTAATAAGGAGCTATGCTTTTCTAGAAAAAATTATAGGAGTGGATAACATATTAGATCCATTTTATTGTTGAGTCGCTAAGTCGTGTCCAACTCTTTGCGACCCCATGGACTATAGCCTGCCACACTTCTCTGGCCATGGAACTTCCCAGGCAAGAATACTAGAGTGGGTTGCCATTTCCTTCTCCATGCTTCTTTCTATTAATTTCTGAATGTTTTATATTGCATTTAGAAAAACTATAAAGTGGCGCCACCTGGTGGTCACTACCCAAAGCGTTTGAAGTAGCCTTGCTATTTCAAATGTAACTAGCTCATTAATGCATTACACTGAAATAGCAAACCGATACATGTTCCCAGAAAATCAGAAACAAAACGTTAATAATTCTAGCTGAAGCAAACTCAGTAATATACAGAATAATCTACCACAAAAAAAGAAAGCTTGTACATAGTACTCATTGGACAATATTGGATCTCCACTGTATAATAAGCATTTCTTATTGTTACTTTTTCTCTAGTGTTTTTTAAAGCAGGTATTCTTCTATACAGAACTTTCCCTCATTGCCCCCAGCATTTTAGTCAAAAAACACGACTGGTTGAAAATTTGTCCTATAATTTTGACATTCTAGTTTGGGCTGATTGCTTCCTCACAATGTGGTTTAATTTGTTCATCTATTCCTTGTAGCCTAATAAACTAGTAGTTTATAAGATCTAGGTTAGATGAAATCTTGATTAGACGCCAATTGTTTTGTGTTTTTTTTTTTTTTCAGTAAGACTACTCATAGGTGATGCTGTATGCTTCCTATTTTCATCAAAGCCCCAGGCACTAATAATCGCTAGCTGTGATGTTAAGATCAACTGGTGGGTTCCCCCCAAATTTCCCACTAATAGTTTACACAGTCACTGATGATCATTGTCTCTATCCATTATTTCACAAGAATTTCAAAATTTTATAAATTTTGTTATTTCTTCTACATTCATTAGCTGTGATTCCTTCATCATCTATTTACTTACTGAAGTATAGATCATACAGAGGAGAAAGTACAAATGTTTACTTCTTTCAAACTATTTTTAGGATAATAAATTAGTGTTCTAGAAACCTTCAGAGATTGCAAATGCTTGTGTGTGTTTCATTAAGAACTTAAGATTGCTGTCAGTCAGTCAGTTCAGTCGCTCAGTAGTGTCCGACTCTTTGCGACCCCATGAATGACAGCACGCCAGGCCTCCCTGTCCATCACCAACTCCCGGAGTTCACTCAGATTCAGACTGTTGTATATTTAATGTATTTCAACTAATAGGAGACATTCTTTTTGATGCCGAAACTGTACCACCTTTGACCAATGTGTTTATTTTTAACACAAATACTCTAATAGGTAGCAAAATTGTTAAGTTGTTACACTCTCAGGATAAATTCTTACCACTTTCAAGGAGGTCGATTTGACAATATGTATTAGGAGCGTTGGGCTTCCCAGGTGGCTTGGTGGTAAAGAAACCACCGGCCAATGCAAGAGACACAAGAGGCTTGGGTTCCATCCCTGGGTTAGGAAGATCTCCTGGAGTAGGAATGGAAACCCACTCTAGTATTCTTGCCTGGGAAATCCCATGGACAGAAGAACCTGGCTGGCTACAGTCCATGGGGTCAAAAAAGAGTCGGACACAACTTAGCAACTAAATGACAACAACTTCAAGAACCTTAAAGATATTTACAGTCTTTGATATATACCCTAGCATCACACTTAAAGAAATCTTTTCTATGAAAATAGTCGGGTGTTGATAATATGTGTACAAAGACAGTAATTCTAGCAAACAATTAGAAAACAATGTCAATAGGTTTTGATATATTTGTATGATGAAATATTATAGCTACTATGTGAAAAATCTAGTTTTGAGGAATTTTTATTATCATGGAAACATTTTTATGATCCTATATTAATTCAAAGAAGACTACCAAAATCTTATATACATAATATTATCCCAATTATTTCATACAAATATGTACATAAACAAAAGTCTGGGAAGATATACTTCAAAATGTTAATGATAGTTATATCTAGATGGTGGCTTACAGAATTTTTAATGTCTCTTTTGCACCTTTTTATTTTACAAATGATCTTCAATAATATGTATCACAGTGTGTATCTGCACGCTAAGTCACGTTCAGTTCAGTCGCTCAGTCGTGTCCGACTCTTTGCGACCCCATGAATCGCAGCACGCCAGGCCTCCCTGTCCATCACCAACTCCCGGAGTTCACTCAGACTCACGTTACTTGTGTCCAATTCTTTTTGACCCTGGATGTGTAGCCCACTAGGCTCCTCTGCCCATGGGATTCTCCAGGCAAAAAAACTGCAGTGGGTTGCTGTGCCCTTCTCCAGGGGATCTTCCCGGCCCAGGGATAAAACTTGAGTCTTCTGCACCAGCAGGGGCTTCTTTACCACTAGCACACCTGGGAAGCTAGTATTGAAATTTGCTTGTGGG
The DNA here is from genome assembly GCF_014754425.2 of Oryx dammah. Taxonomy (NCBI): domain Eukaryota; kingdom Metazoa; phylum Chordata; class Mammalia; order Artiodactyla; family Bovidae; genus Oryx; species Oryx dammah. Next base: position 19,342,969 of record NW_024070195.1, read on the forward strand.
TAGTGCTGACTTGTTATTTTTTGAGTAATAAACCACCAAAGTAAATGTCTTTTTCTGTGTTAGTAGAAATTGTGCAAAAAAGAAGGAACAGTTTTTTTCTGAACCGAAAAGTTCATTCTGACTTAAAGAATGAAAATAGAATTGAGTTGAATTTGAAACAAAACACAGAGGCGATGTGTTTTAAGCCTGGTGTACTGCAGTCCATGGCGTCACAAAGAGTTGGACACGACTGAGAGACTGAACTGAACTGACTGAAGATCTGATCATTGCAATTAATTATGCTTCTCCAAAAGTCAGTTTCTCCTGTACTATCCAATGAATCAATCTGATATTCTGGCTTGATTCTTAATGTGAATGAGAGCATCAGCATAGATTAAGATGGATGTGTCTGCCATTTGTAACAGGTTTCCACAGGACATCTCCTCTCACCAGTTCCCTTCTTGATACTGACAGTTTCTAATTTTTGACATCCTAATGTCAAGTTGTCTCACCACCTCTAGTCCAAACCACTTATTAAGCCCTTAATTTCTGCTTTTCCTTATTACCAAAAATTACTTATGAAAGTATTCAATGTCAAAAAGTTAGATAACCCTGAAGAGCTAAAAAAATAAAATAAAATAAAATTCACAAATCATTCTGTCAAAACATTTTAACCACATTGCATAAATCCTATCTCCTGGGCCTGTGAGCTCTTTGGGGATAAGATGCTTATCAAGTGTATCCTTGTTTCCCTTGTCCCTAGAATAGTACTCATTTCCTGGGTGTTTACTGATGGTGAAGGAAGGTGAAGAGGAGGAAGAAGAGAGGGGAAAAGGAAAGCATTCCTGGTCAGGCAACTACATGGAAAAAGGCCTGGTTGGAGGGATAAGCTCTGGTGTTAGAGAGGCTGAGGGGATACAGCCCTGCCTGATAAGAGGGATCAGGTGGAAAGTTATGGGAGAAGGTTTGTAGCAAATATGGCAAGACTGTGAAGAGTCCCAGCAGTTGGCTGGAGAGTTCGTCTATGGCATGGTTGGTAAGGGACCAGACAGAAATCTATCTTACTATATGAAACAGCCCTGCATTCCTTAATTCTTTGAATCAAATAATTGATTTATAATGAACGTTGGTGGCAAGAGGACCTACATATTAGACTTTTTAAAATGCTCTATAACTATATAGAAATAAATCCATAAATTTAATGAGATTAGATACTTTTTACCTAGAGGAGGGCATGGCAACCCACTCCAGTATTCTTGCCTAGAGAATCCCCCTGGACTGAGGAGCCTGGCAGGCTACAGTCCATTGGGTCACAAAGAGTTGGACATGACTGAGCAACTAAGCACAGCATAGCACAGATACTTTTTAAGGTACAAGTTACATCGAATAAAATTCATCCTTTTTAGTGTATAGTTCTATGAGTTTTGACAAATGCCTAGATAGTATAACCCACATCACAATCAAGATTTAGAAGAGTTCCATCATAAGAAAAAGTTTTCCCTCAGACCTCTTTGCACTCAACCTCTCTATCCAGCCCTTGGCAACCAAAGATTTGTTTTCTGTCCTTATCATTTTGCTTTTCCCAGAATGTCATGTGAGCTGAATCATCTGGTGTGTAGCCTTTGGAGTCTGACTTCTTTCATGTAACCCATTTGAGAATAATCCATGTGGTTGCAAGTATCTGTCCTTTTTTCTATTGCTGATTAGTGTCTCCATGTATAGAGGTACCACAGTCTGTTTAATCATCCATAATTTAAGGGCAATAGATTCCTTTTTAATATAACACAAATACTGTACCTTTGATCAGCCCAAATAAGATTTCTAAGTTTTAGAGATTTATTCACTAATTGTCAAAGACACCTGAAGACAGGAAAAAGAGAAAATCCAACTACAGCATAATTTTGGAAATGTGAGTGTCACTGTTCACTTGACTCATTTTCAGAGCAGTCAGAGAGAGGAAGAATGGTTGAAGGTCTCCAGGACTATGCCCTGGAGTGGCCTGACCCACCACAATGTCCCTCTAGGACATGGAAGGCTATTTTCTGAGCTTCTAGCTGCATATTTGAAAAATGAAGTTTCTATCCTTTTTAGGTTTACAACATCCTTGGAGACCAAGTCTGTGACTCTGGGTTAAACATCATTAGGTGAGTGATGAGACATGTGATCATAATGGAGGGAAGAAGAACCAAGAAAAAGAGAAGACAGGTGGGGGAGGAAGGGAGTGGACAGGGAGGGTGGAGGTGTGTGTCTGGCTCTCCACTGAACTGGCATGGGAGGCCCTCTCTGTCTCATGTCCCCACCCACAGGTTCTGGCGCTCATATGGGCGGTGGGAGTTCTAAGAATCTGATCGAAGATATAGTCAGAGGGGAAATGGATCATTTAAAAGCTTCTACTTGTTTAGTGGTTTTCTTCTTCTAGACAAAGAATTAAAAAAAAAAAAAAAAAGAATGGCATGTGTGGTAAGTCGCTTCAGTCGTGTTCGACTGTTTGCGACCCCATGGACCACAGCTCACCAGGCTCCTCTGTCCATGGGATTCTCCAGGCAAGAATACTGGAGTGGATTGCTGTGCCCTCCTCCAGGGGGTCTTCCTGACCCAGGGATCAAACTAACCTCTCTCACATCTCCTGCATTGGCAGGCAGGTTCTTTACCACTAGTGCAATGGTGTTTAAATTTTCTGCTATTTGGAAATAATACCTTGGGTTTATATGAAACTTCCTATTGAACAACAGTGGTCTGGGAGCCCAGAGCTGGGGGAGGACACTGGCTTCCCTGGTAGCTCAGACAGTAAGGCATCTGCCTACAATTCGAGAGACTGGGGTTCGATCCCTGGGTTGGGAAGATCCGCTAGAGAAGGAAATGGCAACCCACTCCAGTATTCATGCCTGGATAATGCCATGGACCAAGGACCTGGTAGGCTACAGTCCACAGGGTCATAAAGGGTTGGACACAATTGAGCACCTTCAGTTTCACTTTCTAAAAAATTACAGAAAACAAAAAGAAAGCTCATTCTATTCCCCTCATTTCCACCCTAGAAATACTTGGGCCTTAAAAGGAGGGAATTGTAAAAGGTCTTTGGAATTTAAACTGAATTTCTGAAGACAAATAAATTATCCTTTTACTCTTTTCAGAATATAATTGATTAAAATAAAACTTAGTTGCTGGAATTAAGAAGACCACATGTTTGTATAAAGAAAATGCACACAGAGTTTAAAAAGGTATACTCTCTATGATGTGATGAACATGAATATTTCAACATGGCTTTGGAAACTCGGATTTTGGACTTTAAGGAGCCATCACTTCCCCACACAGGCCCTCCAGTGAGTCACTTGTTCAAGAAGAGTAAGAAGCAGATTTTACTAGAAGTCAAGAATCAGAGCCATGGGCGACTGCAACTTGGGCTTGAATGGGAAGACTGGGATGTACTGATGAGCTTCTTTCTGACTCTAGGTGATGTTTTCTTTGTCCTTTATCTCAAGGTATTTTGAAGCCAAATTCTAAGCATATTCATGAACGAAAGAAAACTGAAGAAATTGCCTGGGATTAAGAGTTACAAAACTTGGTTTTTCTGAGTCACGGGTGAGCCATTTTTGAAAGGACTGTGTTCAGAAAGACAGTTTTATAAATGAATGTTACGTATAGGTAGAATTAAAAGTAAACAAAAGGTAAAATGCTACATAAGGGGTTTTTTAAATTTCCTAGTGCTGTATGGTTAATCAAGGGCTATTGTGTGCGGAAGAGACGGAAGTTGCTTCCATTGCTTATATTTGGCTGTTAGTGCACTTTTATTAGACATTTATATGGGTGTGCATTTCACCACAAGTTGAATGAGAGCTGAGTTCCATTATTTCAAGTCTCACAGGTTCATATTTATGAAATTCACATAAAGATAAGCTAAAGTCGACCTTTGCTTAGCAGATAAAAATAAAGGACTGAAGGGTAGATTGAAGAGATTGCTCTTTCAGAGCACTTTGGAAGATCAGTATGCAAACAATGACACCACTAATTATAAATCCTTTTTGTTTCTCCTGAAAAACAAGCCTCAGAATTTCTGGAGACATGAATTTTGTTACTCTATTTTGAATCGCTGTAAATTTCTCTTTTTACTGTCCATTTTTAAAAGGGAAAAAAAATCAATGTATACTTTTAAAGAAACCATTTGTATGAATTTAGAAGATGAATTCCCCAGCAACTTCTTCATTGTGGCATGTGGGATGTTTCAGCTGTGGCATGTGAATTCTTAATTGAGACTTATGGGATGAAGTCCCCTGACTAGGGATTGAACTTTGAACCTGGGCCCCCAGGAATGGGATCTCGAAGTCCTAGCCATTGGACAACCAGGAAGTCCCCTCCTCAGCAATTTCTTTGACTTGGTGACCCTTGGTATAGTGTAGATTATAGCTGTCTTAAGTGAAAGACCTTGACAATTTTAGAGAGAGTAAACAGAGGAATATAAAGAAATATAAAAAATATAAAGAAAGACTATAAATAAAGCTGAGCACTGAAGAATTGATGATTTTGAACTGTGGTATTGGAGAAGACTCTTGAGAGTCCCTTGGACTGCAAGGAGATCCAACCAGTCCATCCTAAAGGAAATCAGTCCTGAATACTCTTTGGAAGGCCTGATGCTGAAGCTGAAACTAATACTTTGGCCACTTGATGCGAAGAACTGACTTATTGGAAAAGACCCTGATGCTGGAAAAGATTGAAGACAGGAGGAGAAGGGGATGAAAGAGGATGAGATGGTTGGAGGGCATCACTGACTCGATGGACATGAGTCTGAGCAAGCTCTGGGAGTTGGACAGGGAAGCCTGGCATGCTGCAGTCCATGGGGTCGCAAAGAGTTGGACAAGACTGAGTGACTGAACTGAACTGACTGAGGCTCACGGTAGCCATGTCACAAGTGGCAGACTAGGAGCGGAGCCCCTTCTGAGTATACGGAAAAGGTCATTTTCCTGTGAGCGTGGGAACAGTCTTGAACCAAGTTTCTGCTAGGGAGGAAAGGGGCCCTTGTGTGCTGGTCACCACAACCTGGTGCGATTTTAGGTCTTGCTCTGCTCTGTTCTATGCTTCAAAGTGCCACCTGGGAAGGCACAGTGGTAAGAAGCCACCGCCAGGATGGGAAACTCACTAAACAGGTGGAAGAGGCAAGTTCCCTGGGTCAAGGGACGACCGAGGATGAGATGGCTGGATGGCATCGCTGACTCGATGGACGTGAGTCTGAGTGAACTCCGGGAGTTGGTGTAGGACAAGGAGGCCTGGCGTGCTGCGATTCATGGGGTCGTAAAGAGTCGGACACGACTGAGCGACTGAACTGAACTGAACTCAAACAGGGCTGGGGCCCCAGAGGCAGCGGAGCTTCCGGTTACGGTGCTAGGGGGGTTGGCTTTCACTTGCTTTTGGAGAAGACAGGGGGCACTGTCGGGCCAAGACAAGCACTAGCTCTGAGCCCACCGGGACTGGGTGTTCAGGTTTCTTTCTGAGTGGTCTTCACCACCCCTGTCTGGCCTACAGAAGAATCCAGGGACTCAGGGTAGATATTTCATAGACTTTAACATTTGGTCGGCGTTTCCCCTCCATATATTTCTCAATCACCTCTACATTCAGCACAGCACAGGAAGATAGTGTTTCCAGCAGACAACAGATACCTCTCTGACTGCAGTCAGACATCAGCAGCCCTGCAATCCACCTTCAGGAGACTCCCAGAGCAGTGGGCATTAAAACGGCCCACATTTTGAGATGGGGGGAGGCATGGTAAGATGGATTTTTCTTAATAGACAGTGCAGGAAGCTGGAAAAACAACTAGATTTGAGAGCTGATTTGGGATTGAGTCCTGGAGGTAAAGATTCTTGCCATGAAAACCGCTTTGGACTTGTACAGAAATGACTTTGAATCTTGGCTCTGTTCTGCCACTCAGCAGACCTTTAATTTCTCTGAGCCTCAAAGTCCTCACCTGCTAAGTGGATACAAGGACCCACCTCAAAGGGCTGGGATGAGGATCAAATGAAAGAATGACTCATAGAGTGCCTGGCATAGTGCTGATAAGTGAGGAGTGACGGGGAGAAGAGAGTTTGGTTTGATGTGGGAAGAGGAAAGGTGAAACTTGGGCTGTGTCTAGGGACCAAGGGTCCATCATTTCCTAACACAACCTGAGGCAGGGGAATCCTGGAAGCAGTTACCCCGGAAAAGGTGTTATAAGAAGGGGTGCACAAAAACCAAGTGCAAACTTCTGGCTAGGTGAAAAAAGAAAGAATATTGACTGCACGGAAAGGGTGAATAGTCTGACTGATGTCTCCCAGATGATGAGAGGCGAGACCCGAAAACAAATCCCATGCCCTTGGTGTGGACACTCACATCTGCCCTCCACATTACCGTCTCAAGATGATACAGAAATGGAGACCACATTATGGGTAAGGGTGAAAAAAAAATGTAGTCTCTCCCTGAAGATCATGCTGCTCATCTTAAAACCAGGCAACTTCATTTTAGCTGTGGAGGAGATAGCAAGAAGCTGATGTCTGGTCCTTTGAGAGAATGATAACGATGTGTGGGCTGCTCAGTTAAAAGTTAGACTAAAAGCCTAAAGCTAAACTGCATGATTTCCTGAAGAAATCAATGGGTTCTTTCACTCTTTTCCTTCTCTGTGTGGGATGTTATTATTTTAGATGTGAAACACAGAATTTTAACTCGCATTAGGGAAAGAAAGTGGAGGGAGAAAGAATGGGCCAGTCAGAGCTCTTCAGCCCCAGCAGGACTCCTGGCTATTCTGCAACTGTGTAAGCTTGTCAAGGCCACTAGGGCCTCCATAGAGAATGGGCTTCCCTCTCTCCCGTTCTGGTTCTCTTGCCCCTCCTTGCCTCTGCTCCTCTATGTCAGCCTGGATTTAGGTCTCATATTGGGAAAAACAATCCCTGACTTGTTTCTTCAATCACATACAGGGTCACAGGAAAAAAGGTAGGGTTGTTACCTTCTGAACCAGAATCATTTACTGATGATAATTTAAAAGGTAAATAAAGTATCCCTGAGTAGTTCCCACTAAGACTCCCAGGGCACAGACAAAGCACACCAGACTCCAGAGAGGTTCCTTGTCCCTAATTTGTCTAGAGCTTCTGGAGATGGGAACAGAGCCAGGAGGACCATGGAGACCTGAGGGGTTGTCCACTATGGTAATCACTGTTTGCCCAGGCTTTTGGGGGATCAGAGATTTTACCACCTGCACATGATTATACCTTATAAAAATACACCCAATAATAGATCCTACTCTGCAGTGAAGACGCACAAATGTGCACGCAACAACACGGATGAATCTTGAATGTATTATGCTAAATGAAAGAAGCCAGACTCAGAAGCCTACAGCTATAGATTCCATGTAGAAAACATTCTGAAAAAGATAAAACTATAAGAACAGAAAGCAGACCACTGGTTGATGAAGGCTTGGGTTGACTGCAAAGGAGCATGAGGGAATGTTTGAGGTTGTGGAATTTTTCATATCATGATTGTTGTGGTAGTTACACAACTATTCACGTTTATCAAGATTCACCCATCTGTGCATGCTAAGTTGCTTCAGTCGTGTCTGACTCTATGCTGTCTCATGGATTGCAGCCCACCAAGCTCCTCTGCCCATGGGATTCTCCAGGCAAGAATACTGGAGTGGGTGGCTGTGCCCTCCTATAGGGGATCTTCCTGACACAGGGATCAAACTGGCATCTCTTGTATCTAGCCTGCATTAGCAGGTGGGTTCTTAACTGCTAGTGTCACCTAGGAAGCCCAAGACTATAGACTAAAAAATGGATGTAAATTAAACCTCAAAAAACTTGATTAATTTTTAAAGAACCATTAACAAAGATTAAATGACATATATATATATATATATATAAAGTATTTAGAGTGAAGTGTGTGGATATCTATAACTAACTTTGAAAGCATTTTTTGTTTGTTTGTTTTTAATTTTTGGCTGTGCTACAGGGCTTGTGGGATCTTAGTTTCCCAACCACAGGTTGAACACACGTCCGAACCAGTGAAAGCATGGAAACCTAACCACTTGACAGCCAGGAAATTCCCTGAAAGCACTGAAAATAAGATTTATTGATGGATTGATAGAGGGATGGATATATGGATAGGTATAAGCTAAAGCAAGTATAGTAAAATATTAGTGGTAGAATCTGAGTGGTAGTTATTTGGATAGTCCCACTATAATTCTTTCAACCTTTCTGTACGTAAAAATTGTGCTTATGAAATCTTGGAAATCATTTAAAAATACATCTAACACATTCCTTCATCATCTGCACCACTTAGAGGGTGCTTTCAGGCCCACAGAATTGTTTTCATAGTTTCTGACAGCTCAAAGAAGCATCTTTTCTCTCCCTTTGAAACCATCCTGACAGAAGTAAAGCTTCCTCTTGGTCCACAGGGGGGAATCTCTTGAGATTATTTGCAGGCTCATTTGCAGGCTCATTTGCATGTATCTGCTATCCTCCCATTAACACAATATTAGCAAGTAAGTCCTTTATGGCCTTTTGTCACTTTCTTGAACACTGAAGAATTGGATTAATTTGACTCTATTCTAACAAAAACCTCAGGAAACAAAGCTTTGGGCAGCAGCAATTCAGATGGTTAGCAAATATCCCAGACTCTGTTTTTCTTGCTCTTGCCTAACTCTTTTTTGGGGGAGGCTCTGGTTTAAGATGCCTCTTTTCGTTACATTCTATGATGAAGATCCATGCTAATCTACCCAGCCGTAAGCACAAGGGCATCCTAGTATCTTGCAAACCAGGTACCAACCTGTGATGGGATAAGGAATGGTTGGACTTGTGTTCAAATCACCATGTGGTGGGGGATGAAAAGATTTACTCTTCATAGAGTGTGTAGGGATAGATTTCTGAAAGTAGCTACACAAACCCACTCGTGATTACCCTGATCTTTTAAACACTGCACAGTATCATCTGAGTACAGACAGAGCAGCACAGCATGGCTAGAAAGTCAGAGACAACCAGGTTATGTGAAAATTAAGTGGACTGTTCAGTCCCCATCCAATTCAATCCACTTTTATAATTATAATAATTTTTAAGGTATATTTCAGTGAATCAGATCAGATATATTCAAAATGCCCAAACTCTGCAGGCCTCCATTTGAATTTGACTGTATTGATCCAGTCTAAAGATTATTTATGGATACTGACTGTCAGAAAAGTCCTCAAGTTATGTTATTAAATGAAGCAAGTTGCAGAACAGAGCCTATGAAAATAACATATTGATCATATTTAGAAAAAGAAATGGGAGCACTGTGCTGTATGATGAGGGGGCTGGGAATTCTAGATGACTTTCCCCTGCTCTCTTATGTGTTTTTTTTTTCCCCTTTTTTAAAAAGATTTACTGAATTATGGCTGTGCTGGGTCTTTGGTGCTGCACCCAGGCTTTCTCTCATTGCAGTGAGTGGGGGCTGCCCTTCGTTGCAGTACGTGGGCTGCTTGTTGCAGTGGTTTCTCTTGTTGCAGAGCACAAGCTCTAGGCACTTGGGTTTCATTAGCTGTGTCCCGCGGTATGTGGAATCTTCCTGGACCAGGGATCAAATCCAGGCCCCCTGCGTTGGCAGGCAGATTCTTTACCACTGAGCCACCAGGGAAGCCCTCTTACGTTTTTTGTATTGTGTGGTCATTATACAACAAAGACGTAATAGTTTTGTATCAGATCAAAACAAACTAAAGATGTTTATTCTTTAGAGTGAGTCCACAGTCATCATGCCTTTACAACTGGGATCTGTGTGTGCACCCAAACATACAGACATATTCCTACACAGTTAAACAATGTCTTGGATCTTGATATAGAAAAACTGGTACTCACACAGTGGCTTGTTTTTAGGCTAAGATGGTTTCTATCCCCTAAGACTCTTCCCCCACCTCCCCTACCCCATCCTAATACACTGGCTTAATGCTATGGAGAAAGCTTGCAATTTGGGTAATTTTCTGCTTCCAACCAAAGTCCAAAATGTTATTCCAGTGATTAACTTAGGGTCTCTTTAGATCTCTCCACCAACGACCAATCTGAGGATTAAAGGCTTTAAGACCCGCCACCAAGCTCTGAGTCCTCTAATCCCACTGCTGTTTTCATTTTTTAAATTTTGGTTAGTTGTATTCAAATTTGTTTCTTCTTCCTCTCCTTCCTCTTTTCCTTCACATTCTCTCTTTTGTCCATCCTTGGCGGGAGATAGCTAAAATATCTGTCCAGGTCAATGTACATACAAAGAGAGCACTTTCTCAATCAACAGAACCCCCTTGAATTATTCAAAGTATCTCCTGTTCTCAGGTTTCCAGTCCTTTTTTTCCTGGACAGTATAAGCTGGAATGCGGCATTTGGCAGTGGCACTCCAGACTCAGTTGTTCAGGCAGGAAGGACGAGGGTAAGGCTCCCATAGAAATAACTAATCGTCTGGATGATGAGAAAATAGGTAAAGTCATGTTTGAAGCGATGTAGCTAATTCTTCACTTTCACTTTTCACTTGCATGCATTGGAGAAGGAAATGGCAACCCACTCCAGTGTTCTTGCCTGGAGAATCCCAGGGACGGTGGGCTGCCGTCTATGGGGTCGCACAGAGTCGGACATGACTGAAGTGACTTAGCAGCAGCAGCAGCTAATTCTTACGCCAGTATGAATACTAGGCCCTACAACAAAATACAGCCAAATTCTCAGTAACTGGCAGAACAGCTGGTAAACAGGATGTGGAACTGGGAAGAAACTCAGGCCCTGGGGAGCTGGCCTACCTGCTGTCTGGGCTGAGGCTGTTCATGGGCAACTTTATTAGGTGGCTAGACTGAAAACTGGGCTTTCCTCGTGGCTCAGTGGTAAAGAATCTGCTGCCAATGCAGGAGACTTTGGTTCAATCCCTGGGTTGGGAAGATCCCTTGGAGGAGGAAATGGCAACTCACTCTAGTATTCTTGCCTGGGAAATCCCATGGACAGAGGAGCCTGGCTGGGAACCACAGTCAATGGGGTCACAAAGAGTCAGACACAACTGAGCGGCTGAATACGTAGCATGCATGCAGACTGAAACCTAGGATAATACGTGATCTGTGGATTACAGCAATGTTCTTGAAGGCTTCTTTGCTTTTTTTATACTTGGGGTGACCCCTTGCTCACCTCTTCCCAAGTCTTTAAATTTATGGCTTTCAAGGAAACAGAGATCAAGAAAAGAACTCATGGGGTGTAAGACAGGACAGACCCACCATGGAAAACAGTCTGATGGTTCCTTTAAAAACTTAAAACAGAGCTACCATATGATTTAGTGATCCCACTCCTGGACATGTATCCAAAGGGAGCTCTAATTCCAAAGGACACATGCACCCCAACGTTCATAGCAGCACTATTTACAATAGCCAAGACATGGGAGAAACCTAAATGCATACTGACAGATGAATGGATAAAGGAGATGTGGTACATATATACAATGAAATTTTAGCCACAAAAAAGAACTAAATAATGCCATCTGCAGCAACATGGATGGACCTTGAGATTAACATACTAAGTGAAGTAAGTCAAACGGAGAAAGACAAATATTATATGAAATCACTATATGTGGAATCTAAAAAAAATGATGCAAATGAATGTACAAAGCAGAAACAGACTCAGACAGAAAACAAACTTATGGTTATTAAAGGGGAAAGTAGGGGGTGCACAGGGGGATAAACTAGGAGTCTGAGATCAGCAGATACAAAATATGTATAAGATAAGTTCCTACTGTATAACACAGAGAACTATATTCAACATCTCATAATAAGCTGTAATGGAAAAGAATATGAAATATATATATATATACACATATATATATATATACACATTCAGTTCAGTTCAGTCACTCAGTCGTGTCCAACTCTTTGCGACCCCATGGACTGCAGGGGGTGGAGGACACCAGGCCTCCCTGTCCATCACCAACTCTTGGAGCTTGCTCAAACTCATCCATTGAGCTGGTGATGCCATCCAGCCATCTCATCCTCTGTCGTCCCCTTCTCCTCCTGCCTTCAATCTTTCCCAGCATCAGGGTCTTTTCCAAGGAGTCAGTTCTTTGCATCAGGTAGCCAAAGTATTGCAGTTTCAGCTTCAGAATCAGTCCTTCCAATGAGTATTCAGGACTGATTTCCTTTAGGATGGACTGGTTGGATCTCCTTGCAGTCCAAGGGACTCTCAAGAGTCTTCTCCAACACCACAGTTCAAAAGCATCAATTCTTCAGCGCTCAGCTTTCTTTTCAGCCCAACTCTCTTATCCATACACATGTATATATATATATACACACACACATACATGTGTAACTGAATCACTCTGCTGGACACCAGAAACTAATCCAATTTTGTAAATCAACTATACTTCAATTTTTAAAAAAAGAATCGAGAAGACCACCTTGAATCAGCAACAGCACCACAACGAATTTGACATTTGGGCAACATATTGTTGTCTAATGGTGTCAGAACAAGGGCAAACAAATCAGGAAGGGCAACAATATGGCTTCTTCTCTGGTCTAGGATGTTTGGGTGTCTGTACCCAGGCTGAAAAGCTCAATCTGCAGCCATATGGCTTCCCCAAGCTGGTGAAAAATCCTGAGGGTGAGGAGCCCTGGGGAGAAATGTGAGAGTCGTTCTAGCCCGACAGCACATCTGCCGACCCTCCCCAGATAACAGGTGAGCCAGGAAAGCCGATAGTCAGCCAGACTGCTCTGTAAGCCGATGCTGGGTCTTTGGCAAGCACTAGTCATCTGCCAAGTGGGCAGCCCTGCGTGGAGGCAGCCGGCTGGGAAAGGTGCCCTGCACACTGCTCCATCCACTGGCCCCCCTGGGGCCTGCCCAGCACCAACAGTGGCCTCCGTTTCATGTGGTGACACAGGTATTTAGAAGACTCCAAGACCTTCCTATGAACCAGACTGCCTTCCACAGCCACACTGCATAAGGAATAACCGGCTGGGTTCTTCTTACCTCCGGGTGTAGGAGAGCCGCCAGTCTAGGAAAGCCCTCCTTCAAACTCACACCTGCACTCCAACCACTGTCCAGAGACAGGTCTGTGGAACTCAGACTGCTGCCTACCGGTCCCGTTCATGCCCCATCATGATCAAGAAAACCACCACACCGAGTCAGGAAAAGCACCAAACCAGACAACCAGACAGCCACGTCACACTAACACTGGGAAGGAAGTGACCAGTGGGATCTCGGGGACAGCAGCATTCCTGACTTCCAAACAGCTATCAGCTGTGTCACTGTTCTCCTTTCAGGGACAAGAGAGCTCGTCTCCATTCTTTCCCCTGGGCCCGCAGAAGGCATCACCTGTAGTCTCCTCCATCCACACTCTCCCCAGACGCGGGGCAAAGCAGCAAGTTCCCCTTGGCCTGTGCCACCTGGATGCATTTACTTGTACTGCAAACTGCCTGGGGATACACCGTGGGTGGGAAACACCCTGGCTTCCCAGATCAGGAGTTAGTTGCATCCCCAGGAGCCAGAGTGGTTTTCCCCTGGCGGGACTGAGTTGCCTCCTGCCTCGCATGGTGCGAGCTGGCCAGATAAGGGGGTAAAGTGGTGTGATGTTAGGAGCTGAGGAAGAGGGGGGCTGCCTTCTCCAGCATGGCATTTCCCTCCAGACCAGAGTGTGGGGGCCACGGCAGCCCCTTCGCCCCGTCCCAAATGTCCCCACTACCAGTCTCTCGGACTCCAAAGAGCTGCTGCTGCCATGTGTCAAGCACTGTGCTAGGCGCTTGACATATTTTATGTCTTTTAATTTCCCCAATAACAATGCAAGGTTGGTGTCATTATAACAACCATTTTGGACTTAGGGAAGTGGACATTCGGAGAAGTAGAGGGACTTGCCCACAATAGCTAAGATGTAGAAGAGGGATGTGACCTCCCTGCTATCAATGTTTATACACTTTCCAGGTTTTCTCTCCTTTCACCATCCCTCAACTTTAGCAGACTCAAGGTGAGTCAGGGTCATTCTTATCTGTGCCCACCCTTCATGGCCAGACCCTGAGCTGACACTGTCATCATTCAGAAAGCCAGGTGCCCACTTTGCTCTATCTAGACCCCTTTGTACCTGGGGACGGCTCAGGAAAGCAGCTTGATAAGGTTTTCAGGATGTCAGATAAGCACCTCCTCAAGATAACTGCCCACCATCACATATTTGGGGCTTTCTCTGTTGGTATCTTTAATTTTTATTATTTTCTTTAGACAATTGATTTAATTGATGGCTTCTTTTAAAATTCAACTATCCCTAAGAAGGACATTACAGCTCATACATTGGTTTCATTATTTCCACCCCGCACAATTATAGACTGTAAATCATGTAACTATCTCATTACAGACTCTGGCAGTAAAAAGAAGAAGTGAGAGGGACTAGGGGAAAATTGGTCTTTGGAGGTCACTGCTTTAATGTGAATATATGTTTGATGGAATTCAAACATTTTCAAGAATGCTAGGTGCCAGAAGTTTTCCTAAGGGTTACAGGCTTTAGGGGAGCACATTAAGAATTGTATTCTACCTGGGAGATGTGAATACAAACTATGTATTAAATCATATTAGGGAATCATCATTCATTTTATTAGGCAGTTAAATAGAAAAAGGCCCTTAGTTTTTAGAGATGCTCTTACTAAAATATTTAGAGTTGAGATGTCATAATGCCTGAAATTTATTTTAAACTATTTCAGCAGGAAAACAGATGAAGCAAATGTGGCAAAACATTAATAACTGTTAAATTAGATGATCAGTATATGAGATTCATTATATTATTTTCTCTACCCCCCTGAACATCTGAAAAATTTTCACAGTAAAAAGTAAAAAAGAAAAACAAAGCTTTCCAGAAGCTGGAAATCAAAGTTCTGTCGCAGGATGACAAATGGTTTTGTAGTAAGCAGAATTCTAATAAGGTCCCATGATTCCTGCCCCTGGTGTCCACGCTCTGTATAATTTCCTTATGTGGAGTGTGGGCAAGGCTTGTGAATATGAGGAGGTTTTACTTCCATGATTAGGTTTCAGTATATGGCAAAGATTTTAAAATTTGCACATGTAATTAAGGTCCCAGATCAGTTGATTTTGAACTAAACAAAAGGGAAGTTGCCCTGGGTGGGCCTGGCCTAATCAGACGATCCCTTTGACGGCGAGATTACAGACAGCAACAGACACTCTCTAGTTGACCTTGAGGAAACAGAACTGCCAAGTTGTGAAGAGGCCCCTGTGGCAGGGAATAGGGGGTAGCCTTTAGGGAACAATGGATGAGGCTTTGCTTATCCCTCAGTCCTAAAACCATAGGGAACTGAATTCTGAAAACAACCACTGAACTCAGAGGAAGACCTTGAGTCTCAGAAGAGACTGTGATCTTGGCTAACACCCTGACTGCAGCATTGGGAGACCCTGAGGAAAAGACCCAGCTAATTCATAACCAATCTCCTGACTCATGGAAACTGTGAGATAATAAATGTATGTTGTTTTCAGACAATAAGCTTGTGATAATTTGTTGTGAAGCAATAGAAAATACAAATTCACATTTCAACTGTTGTGGCAAGTCTAACTGATTACAAATAGCAGCATTATATTGGAAAGGATTCTAAGACTGGGCATAGCCTCCTTGGGGAAAAAAAAAAGACAGAGAAAGTTGTGGTTGATTAGCGATGTCTGCACAGGCATGAAAGGTGTGAGTTGTATCATGTGTACCTCTTACTGCCATTCAAGGTTGCTTGTTGTATTTAAGGAAAAGAGAGTTATTTTCTGTTTTTTTTTTCTCAATGACAGAATAACCCCAAGGGGCAACAATGCTAGGGTCTCCTAGGGTCACCAAGTTAGAGAGGATGCTAACTTGTAAGAAAGGCCTCAGAAAAAAAGGACCAAAAAATTATCCAACACAGATCCTAGCAACTGATAAAACATCTAGGGTGAGCGTTGCAGGCTGGTGTTTGCAGTGAAGGCTTCTCCATTGTTCCTTCCTTCTTCACTGTCTCCACTCTCTCCCTTTCCATGGCCTCTACTTCTCTGCCTTCAGACATGCTCGAGGGTTCCATGAGCTGGATCCTGCTGCTATTTCTAACTCACTCTGACCCTAATACAGCAGGTCAGAATCTCTCCTTCCTCAGACACATAGGCCAAAGAAGTCAAAACTAGCCTGCTGAATGTCAAGCTTGGATTAAACATTTATTAACACATCACTGTTTCATATTAAATCCATGCAGACATCGTATCACAGTACCCAGATGTTAGTTTCATAATTTAAGTGAAATCAGTATAATGAAGCAGGCTGTTCTCCCAAGTTCTTGTTTTTAGAGGGAAGGCTGACACCTGGGTCAGCATGTAACAATGCAGATCACGCTCCATCCTTTTTCAGTGGCACATCCCACAGCAAAGATGTCCCAATCTAAGGGACCACAAAAACTGGAATTTAAAATCAAGCAGATGCAGATATAGTGGAGGAAGGAGAGAGTGGGACGAATAGAGAAAGTAGCATCGACATATATACACTGCCGTGTGTAAAGCAGCTAGCTGGTGAGAAGTTGCTGTATAACATAGGGAGCCCTGTTTCATGCTCTGTGATGACCTGGAAGGGTGATGTGGCGAGAGGGAGGGAGGCTCAGGAGGGAGGTGATATATGTATAATTAGGGCTGCACTGCGTTGTTGTGTGGCAGAAACCAACACAACACTGTAGAGTGTTCCCCCCAATTAAGGAATAAATTTAAATAAATAAATAAAATCAAGGTAGGTGCAACTGAAAGAAGCACATGAATAAGGTGAAGACTCTGAAAAAATCAGCTTTTTCAATTACATTAAAGAAAGATTTTGCAGGTGCAATTCCTTGTATCCAGGTGCCATTTAGAATCCAACCAGCCCAGCTTGCCCTCATAAGCTAGTGCTGCTGCTGCTAAGTCGCTTCAGTCATGTCCGACTCTGTGCGACCCCAGAGACGGCAGCCCACCAGGCTCCCCCGTCCCTGGGATTCTCCAGGCAAGAACACTGGAGTGGGTTGCCATTTCCTTCTCCAATGCATGAAAGTGAAGAGTGAAAGTGAAGTCGCTCAGTCATCTCTGACTCTTGGTGACCCCATGGACTGCAGCCTACCAGGCTCCTCCATCCATGGGATTTTCCAGGCAAGAGTACTGGAGTGGGTTGCCATTGCCTTCTCCACATAAGCTAGTAGACGGTCTTTATTTATGTTCCTAAACCACTCATTCATCATAATTTAACTGTCTTTTCCAGGGGCTTTTTACACATAAGAAAGGATCACCAACGTATAACTAGGCTTAAATACACTATGTGATGGGCCTTTAATGAGAACAATACCCAGAGCTTAAACCAGGACTTGGTGGCCCACAGCAGTCACATTTTGCATTAGAGCATACTATTGGCTATATTTGCAATTTACAGAATTAACTTCCAATGTTTATACTTAAGAGCTTTCACTTAGAAAATAGTACTTTTCTTTTGCTTTTCTTGAAAAAAAAAAAAAGGGAAATCTGACAACCTGTCAGACCCCCCCCTTTCCTCATGCAAGTAATCTGACGGCACTGAATGGTGGGTACCCTCCTAGATGAGTGCTTTCCCATGTACCACAGTCTCCACCATGCCTTATTGCCTCCTCAGACTGAGGCCAAGTGGCAATTATAATTTATCATTGTGGTTTCACTATTGTTTTCTCACGGCAGAGATAAGAAGAGAATGAGCTATTCCTCATCACCGTGACAATAGCCCTTTCATTCATTTACCTTAGCAACCAGGCCCCTCTAACCATTTGAATTTGCTGACATCTGAGTTAAATATACCTTTCCAGCAATAGACATATACCAATTTGTTACTTACTGATGGATAGTGGTTTTGACACATACGTCCTTAGAGTGCTTTCTCCTTCTCAGATTACTTCAATACTACACTCTCCCTTTTGATTACCTCACACCAGTCAGAATGGCCACCATCAAAAAGTCTACAAATATTAAATGCTGGAGAGGAGAAAAGGGAACCCTCCCACACTATTGGTGGGAATGTAAACTGGTACAGTCACTACAGAAAACAGTAAGATGCTTCGTGAAAAAACTAAGATAGAGCTACCATATGATCCAGCAATTCCACTCTTGAGCATATATCCAGAAAGACGAAAACTTTAATTTGAAAAGACACATGTACCCCAATATTCACAGCAGCACTATTTACAACAGCCAAGACATGGAAGTAACCTAAATGCCCATCAACATATGAATGGAAAAGAAGATGTGGTACACACACAATATTATTCAGTCATAAAAAAAGAATGTTTAAACATTGTCCATGGATGGACAAAAGAGATTGTCAAATTAAGTGAAGTAAGCCAGACAAAGACATATTATATGATATCACTCATATGTGCAATCTAAGAAAATAATACAAATCAACTTATTTACAAAAGAGAAACAGACTCAGAGATATGGAAAACAAATTTAGGATTACTAAAGGGGAGAAGGGAAGGAGAGGGATAAATTAGGAGTATGGGATTAATAGATACATACCACTATATATAAAATAAACAACAAGGACCTACTGTATAGCACAGGGAATTACATTCAGTATCTTGTAATAACCTATGATGGAAAAGAATCTGAAGCTGTACCACTGAAACTAACACAATACTGTAAGTCAACTATAGTTTAATAAATAATAAATCAATGAATTAAAATAATTCTTGCTTTTGGTTAGGGTTCCTCTAACTCAAAGGAGATCTTAGTATGAGTTTAATCATTTAAGAAACACGATTGGGTCCTTAAAGGAAGTGTGTCTCGCTGATCCCTGAGTTCCTTGCATTCTAAGTCCACCACTGATACCTGTTTGATTCAGACATTGCATTTTCCCTCTACTGTAAAACACAAAAATTCCGACCCACACAACCCCTTGATTGGTATTAATATTTGCATTTTCTATAAAGGTGAAGAAATATAGAAAAGAGGCCCTCACTTGTTACTTGAAACAAAGCATGTTTAGTTACCTCTCATTAGGACAGAGCTGTTGGAGGGACACAGGAACAGAGAGGAGTGGGTGAAAACTAAGAAAAAGACCATTGGGAGAGGAGGCACAGGACATGGAGTAGGTGTAGGGGGATGCTTAGAGCCTATTAGCAGGAGGGGCCCAAATGCGTGTGTTGAGGAAGCTGTGGAGGGGGATGGTAGGGGGGAGAGGGGAGCGGGCAGCATCCGGACACTCACGGTTGAGCTGCCGCCTCCGGATCCGGTCCCTCCATGGCCTGTTTCTGATCCAGTGTAGTCGTGATGGTAACACCATGGTCCCAAAGCGAGGGTCTAACACCTGCTCATGGCTGGAGAACAACAGTGCTCGCAGCGATACAGGAAGTCAAGGCCAGACGTACAAAAAAAAATTTTTTTTTGAGCCCTCTTCTTCTTTTTTATATCCGAGGCTTCCGTTGACTTCTTTTATCTTGTAACTTGCCTTTTTTCTTCCCTTCCCTTAACTCCCGACTGGCCCGAAGGCAGCTGCTGCGCTGGGGTGCCCGGCTCCGGCCTCCTGTGCCATGTTTTATGCATGAAGATGATGGGCCGGTAATTTATTCGCGCTGAGATCGCAGGGTTCCTGTGTCTGCCCCACGTCAGAGGCTGGGGGAGGGCAGGTGTATCTATCTGCAGGAAGAATGGCCTGAAATGGGGATCCCTCTCTGCAGGCAGGATTGAAGATCTGAGCTTAGCTGCCAGGACACGGGGCAGGGTGACTGGAGCCCCAATCAGGCAGTGGTGCTCTCTTTTTAGGGCACCTGATCTATTTGCTCCTGGGTCTCTAGTGCCTAGGCTAGTACCTGGCACAGTTTTCGAACAATAAATACCTGTTGAGTAAATGAAGGTTCAGTGGTAACCAACATCAGGACTTCACTGTGCCCACATGAATCCTTTATGCTCCCTGACCTGCTACATTCACTATCCTCAAAATGCTCATTTGAACTTTCTCATCCATCCCATTGCCCACACTTTTGTCTCCACCTGAGACCACACTCCCTCCTCACCCACCCATTCATGCTTCAAAATCTCATTTTCCCGGGAAGCTTTCCTGCACCCACACTGATGGGGCTAGCCCCTACGCACCTGTGCCTCTCCGCTCATAATGCCTGGAAGGCGCTTATGTGTTAGGACTTTTGTTTGTTTGCTGGTTTGTCTTAAGGTGCGTGTCTAAACAGCGCATCAGCTTCTTGGTGGCAGAGACTGTGTGTTCCTCTCCTGAGCTTGCAGTGGTCTGCCTGGGAAACTGGTGGCACCAAGACATGGCTGGGGCAGCTTGAGCCTGCCTCCCCAAATCTCCACCAGCCCATCCTCAAGCCACACCAAATAAACACACAGTCTAACGAAATGCATTGTATTGGCTATAATAACAGCCTCAATTTGTGATCTCTGGGTGCTGTGCCTGGCAGGGGAAGTGCTGTCTATGATTGATCGCTTACTCTGTTCAAGCTCTTCAATGTGTGATGTCAGATTGCTCCAGACAGCAGTTATTGATCAAAGCCTCAGCAATAGTCTTGCTAGAAGGTCAGGGCTGGAAAAAGTGATATTCAAGTTACCAAATTTAGCCCAAGATGATCCATAAGCCTGCTGAAGTCAGAAACTCTGCCCTCTGTCTTTGTGTCCTTCCTGGTGCCACTGAGGCAAAACTCCTGGGGGGAGTGGTGGAGGGGACTGGGTCATGATCGCTGCAAACCAGAGGTGTGCTTTTAGTCCCTGGGCCTTATTTCCTTCATCTTAAAATAGAAATAACCTGCATACACTATGGGGTTGTCAAGATGAAATGAGATGAAGGTAAGGTAACTCACCCCACTCCAGTACTCTTGCCCGGAAAATCCCATGGATGGAGGAGCCTGGTAGGCTGCAGTCCATGGGGTCGCAAAGAGTTGGAGACGACTGAGCGACTTCACTTTCACTCTTCACTTTCATGCATTGGAGAAGGAAATGGCAACCCACTCCAGTGTTCTTGCCTGGAGAATCCCAGGGACGGGGGAGCCTGGTGGGCTGCCGTCTCTGGGGTCGCACAGAGTTGGACACGACTGAAGCGACTTAGCAGCAGCAGCAGACTATGGGACTGCTCCTTGTCCAACCAGCATTACGCCTGGTGGTGAAGGGAATATGTTCCAAAGCCATACTGCCTGGGCACAGACTCTTAGTAGCCTGCTTAGTAGCATCATGGCTTTAACCTCACTGTACCTCAGTTTCTTCATCTGTAAAATGGGGCTAAAAAGAACTGCAGCCTTAGGGTCATGCTGACGATTTAGTGAATTAATACAAGCAAAGAACTTTAGGTTTAGCTTCGAGGAATTGCTCCATGTCATGACAAGCTATTGGTCACTAGCCATACAAGTTTGTGAAAGTTAGCAAATTCCCTGGGTCTCCCTTGCCTTACCTGCAAAAGGAGGTGGTCTCGGATACATTCTATCAGGAGTCCTGGGTTTAATTCCCTATTGCTGCTATAACTAATTGCTGTTGTTCCTAAGTCATGTTCGACTTTTTTGTGACCCCATAGACTGTAGCCCACCAGGCTCCTCTGTCCATGGAATTCTCCAGGCAAGAATATTGGAGTGGGTTGCCATTTCCTTCTCCAGGGGATCTTCCCAGCGCAGGAATCAAACCCACATATCCTTCACTGGCAAATGGATTCTTTACCACAGAGCTACCTGGGAAGCCTCACTAAAATTACCACATGTTTCTTGGCATAAAACAACACAAATTTGTTTTCTTATAAGTCTGAAAGGCATCCAACAGGACTAAGATTGAGATGTCCACAAGATTGCATATCTTCTTGGGGCTCTAGGAAAGGACAGTTTCTTTGCCTTGTCCAGCTTCTAGAAGATTCCTTGAGTCCATTTCCAGGTTATCTTTCTTAGTGTGAGGGACTATGACCTAAACCTTTCTACCAAATGTAGTGACTTGGCAATTGTGGGTCACGCTGGGCTTTGCCGATCCAGACAAATTGCCGCTGGACCTGAGTCCTCACTGATTTGTCTACATTCTAAGCTTCATTTTCTGAGGTGGGGGAAGGTAGACACCAAG
Source organism: Oryx dammah (assembly GCF_014754425.2). NCBI lineage: Eukaryota > Metazoa > Chordata > Mammalia > Artiodactyla > Bovidae > Oryx > Oryx dammah. The sequence continues at coordinate 19,364,955 of NW_024070195.1, forward strand.
ATGAGGACCAAGCCTGTGGAAGTTTTACTGACTCTTGCCAACTGGACATAACTCCCTAGAGTGATACACCCAGCACAAGAGAGCCGTTTGTCTGAGAGACCTAGGATGGCTATTCTAACAGTTCTGTTTGTTCTTGACTTGTACAACTGCTAATTGCAACACAATTTTCTGCTCTTCACGTCACTTACCATAAATCAAATCAGGTAGCTGCCAGCTAGGCAAATTAGAGATGAGGGGAAACTTGGGGAGGCTGTTAGGGTGTTGCGGTCACACTCCCTTCTGTCACTCTCTTTCACCATTTGGCTCCTGCACGTATGTGTCCACAATGAACTTGAATGTGGAGAATGTAATACAAAATGAAGTGCCCCCAACCCTTGCTTTTTGCAATCAGGATCAGATCTTCTTTCCTCCTCATTAGTCCACACATTTCCCAAACGTCTGCTGCATTAGTCAATGCTTTTCCAATGTACTTAATTTGCAACAGCAGATGAGGGGAACAGTGGACCAGAGGAGGCGGAAAGTACAATCAGGTCTAAGATGAGAGGCAGCTGAAAACTTTGCATTTCCTCATCTCTAGTGAACTGCAATACAAATTTTCCCGGTTTACTCTTTACCATCATGGTGAGACTTGGAGGTGAGGGTGAAACTAGAAATGGAAGCCTCGCCTCCATCTCTTGTCATCATTCTTTCTGGTCAGGTTGGCAATGTTGCAGACCCCTGGCTCACACCATATGGTTCCCTTCCCTGACTCTTCAAGCTGTATCTGTTCTTTTATCGAGTACATACTCATAAACGCCCGGGAGTAAATTGTCTGTGGGGTGTTATTCTCCCAAGCGACATTTGCATTTGTGTGAAGTGTAGAATATCAATTTTTACTCTTCTCTGGGCTTTTGGTGCTATTAAATTTTCATAAGTTGCAGAATTTCATGGCAGAATCAGAGTCTGCTAGGAGCAATATGTTAAAAAGAATATGGAGAAAAGCATAATTATGTGATCCTTGCAGCTACCTTTTTCCTTCAACTTATTTTCAATAAATGGAAGCTAAGTGTTATGTTCAGGAGAAAGAGCACCAGCATTTCTAGTTCTGCATTAAAACTGTCCTGGGGAGAAGCAGACCTTCAATTACTCAGTGGAGAATGGAAATTGCTAAGCCAAAGCACATTGTGCTCCTTTTAAAGAAAGCCATTAAGGAAAACTTGGTATTATTTTAAAATAAAAGCTTATTAAACACCAGGAGGAAATGACAGCACAGCACCTGATTTACTTCTCTCCTGTCACAAACATACCCAAAAGGGACATCTGGTTTTATTTTTTTTTGGAAACTGGAAAGCAATTGAGAGCCGACTTCTAGTTATGGCTATTGGGCTGTCTATCTACCTGCACTGATGGAGTACTTACCAAGAAACAGGTTTTGGGTTGCATGCTTCAGGTGGCTGAGTTATTTTATTTAATTCCCCCTATATTCTTATTAATGAGCAGTTTTACTAATCCCATGTTATAGATAAATGAATGAAGGCTAAAGCAATTATCTGATACAATATTTTACAGATATTAATTTCAGATCACTGTCACCATAATCCTGTACCCATTTTACAGATGGTGAAACTGGGCCAGCGAGAAGTTTAATAATTTCCAGGGCTCACACAGCAGCAGGTGACTGAGATGAGATTTGAATTCAGGTAGCCTGGCTCTGTGCCTAACCACAAGCTATATTAACTCAAATTAAGCAATTAAAAAAAAAAACTACAGTGTAACTATGTACTATGCTCTATATATTTTAAATTTGGCAATACCATTCTGTGTTTGAAAGATGTCCCATGCAGCCTTGGCAAAGGCAATTCCTGAATGATAATGAATTAGAACATCTGACAGCTATTAGAGAATTGTCCTAGACAACCTCACATTCAAAAGCCTCACTTTAGAGACAATGAAACCGAGGCTCAGAGAGGTCTGGGGACACATCCAAGTTTGCACAGCAGGTTGATGGATTCGGGCCAAGTCTTAACGCACCTCACCCCAAATCTCAGTTCAGTGTTCTTGCCACTGCTGCTGAGGTCAGATTTCACAGGAGTTTTTAGAGCTAGGACATTTTTTGAGGCTGGTTTTTGTGGAGGAGAGACAGACAGTTGTGAGTTGGACGATGAAAGAGCACGCAGTGCCTGCATTCCATCTGCTCTCTTGCTGGCAGACATAGCCACCCCTGCCCTCTCCCCGGCCCCCTTCCTCGCTCTCAAACTACTTCTCTGCAGCATTTCCTGTCTCAGTGAGCAGCCCACCTCCCAGCCATTGCCCCCATCAGAGGTGTAGGTGATCTTCCTAGTGCCCTAAGCCTCCTGCCCACATTCAAACCAATGGCTGATCCGAGGGAATCCACCTCCTTGTGCCCTCCCAGATCTTCCCTCTAGCTGTGCTCACAGCCACCATGCTGGCCCAGACCATCATCCTGTCACATGAGCTGCCTTGACACCCCCTCATCAGTGTCTTCCTGTTCCACTTTTGCCACCCACCCTAATCCACGTGCTCATTAAAGCCAGAGTCAACTTCTGAAAATGCAGGTCTGACCGTATACTGCCACCACATAAGCCCCTTTAGTAATGTACTTTATCTCAGGATAAAATCCACTTTCCTTACTTACTTCCACACTAACTACTCCCACAGCAGTGGAGAAGAAGGGATGCGTAATGAAGATGTTAAACCAATAGAGTTGATGATTGATTTACTGGAGGAGAGAAAGAAAGGAGCCATTCAGGAGGTAACATCCAGGGTCCAATTTGAAGCACTCACTACTTGGGCACACAAGAGAGAAAGTATCCGTTCACTGAATTTAAGCTTCAGAAGACAGAGACTCAGATGACGCCCCAAAAAACAGATACAAGGAAAACTGTGAGGGATGCTGGGTTTGAGCTTGTTAATTGAGCTATGCAGTGTCTGTCCCAAGAGCCCTTGACATTTACAAACACTGTGAGGTCTCGTGGAAGATACTTGTTTTCTTCTGTGATCAAGGGCCCAGATATTTTAAGTTGGAAAATAATTTATTATGCAAGTGGTGCCTGAGTGACGTCAGTGGAGCTGAGTTGCCTTTACGTGGACAAGAACAAGGTCCATTTTCCCCTCTGACTCCATCAGCCCAAGCAGCCTCGATTTAGGCAGAAGAAAAATGTTAGAGCAGTGACCTGTGTGACCTTTATGGTGGCTTCCTCTGGGGAGACTCAAGATGCAGATACTTCCTCATTATATTTAGTCTTAGAAAATTAAACTCTTCTTTGATCTTAATGTCATTGGATTTGGACCCTTCCCAGCCTTGTCACATGACGGGGTTAGGGGGTGAAAAGCCCATGATTCAAGAGCAGCTTCTCTGCTTTTACCTTAAGAAACCATAGAGTCAGATCTTCTAGAATCCTAGAGCTGGAGCAATCTCAGTAATCATTGCCCCACTCTTTCAATTCATGGAAGAAGCAGAGACTCAGAGGGGATAGATGTCTTGTTAGTGGCAAAAAACCACTTGGTTCTTGAGGCTATATTCATACTCAGCTGTTCGGCTCCATGGATCAGGGCTCTTTCCACATTCACAAGCCATTACAAAGACATCTTGGGATATCTGGGGTTTTCAGCAATGTTTTAAACATTGTAGTTTATGTGTGATCAAGGACCATAACAAGGACTATATTTTAAAATTATGCTACAAAACTAGATTTGAAAAGTTTCATACATGTTGTTCCCAAAGGGATATTTATCTAACTGAAGTAATGTATATTTTTATGTGTCTTTAGGCTGGAGTGAGGAGAGATTAAAGGGAGATAAAGAAAAAAAAAGGGTCAAGGAATCTTCTCTCTCTAAAGTTTCTGGGTCCTAAAGTTGTGGGAATCTATCTAGCCTGCTTGAGGGAGGTCTGCCAAGGAGCCTGGGGGTCTCTTCCTCACCAGGTTCATTTAATTCGGATTTTCCAATATTGCTTTTGTTTTACGTTTTGTTTTTCTGGCTGTGAGGCACATGGGATCTTTGCTCCTCGACCAGGGCTCAAAACTGTACCCCCTGCACTGGGAGGTGAAGTCTTATCCACTGGAGACCACCAGGGAAGTCCCTAATTTGGATTTTAAATCTGTATTAGGCACTGGGCCACACAAAGATGCATAATACATGGCTTTGCCCTGGAGACCTTAAAATTCAGCCTGGACTATAGACGGATGCACAAAGAACTCTATTACTAAGTCCAATGTGACTGGTGTTAGAGCAGCAGCATCAAGTCAGCTGGGAACCGGGATGTCTGAGAACTGGATCTGAAGAGGAAGCGGAAGAGGAAATCCAAGGCAGCTGAGCGATGCCTTGAAAGACGGGCCGTATCAAGCGGGGGGACAGGACTGAATAAAGGCAACACAGGCCAAAGACTCACAGGAGCAAAGTCTGCGGGAGGAAATGACAGGGACCTTGTGAATGAAGTGAAAGCAGGAGGGGAGGAGGGAGCGGAGAGCGTGGCCTGAAAAGGCAGGGCTGAGAGGAGATGCCGCAGCCAGGGAAGCACAAGCCTTCTAGTCGTGGGTGAATTTACTCTGGCCTCCGAGGGCCTCCCTTGCCAACTGGCTGATCAGCGCTGTCACCCTCAGGAGCCCTCAGTTCTCAGGCTTCCTCCCTCCGCCACAGCTGGCCCAACGAGGAAGTAGCGACGATGCTCACTTAGACCACAGGGCGTTGCCATGTGAGGGAGTCGGAGGAAGGCGATGCTCCAGACACCAGCAGCCGCCCACTTGCAGCCTCAGAGAGTGCGGACCACCTCTGGTGGACCCGTCTTGTTCCCGCATGTGATGCTGAGGTTGGGAGCCGGAGAGGCCCAGGAGAAGACATCTCCAGAAACTACTAACACTACCTAAGCAAAGTCTCAACAGAAAGACGGATGCAAATCAGAGAGAAGCATGTTCAAGTACAGAGGAAGAAAAACTGCCAAGGAAATGAAACATGTAGATTATCCAGTCAGGACATACTCAAAAGTGAAATACACTTAAACTACAAAAGGATAAGCATCTACTGAGTGCTTGCTATGTACCAGACACTGTGCTAAATTTTTGGGGGGCATTATCCCCCACACAGGGGGTAAGCCAAAATCTAACCAGAATGTTGCTGGGTAAGAGTAAAATCTGAACCAAGTCCTTGAGTTAGTTGTCTGATACCGATGGTTAGTGTCACTGAGTTAAGACAACCAATGCATTCTGGCTTGTCAGAGACTTTTCCAGGTGAAGCACTGAAAGTACATTCTGGGAAGTCCTCCAGTCCTGATGAAAGCATGGTTGACCATGCTCTGGCAGGCGACAATGGCCCAGAGCTTCTTTCTTCTCTCTTTAGAGGTTTACCTCTACAAAGGACTGGACATCCATCTCGCTGGGGCACCTTCTCTCCTGGACAGTGCTGGATGAACGTTAGCCAATCCCAACTGTTATATCTTAGAGTTCTTCCTGATTCTCCCGTGCTTCCTTCCTGTATCTAACACCACAGGTTCACCATGAGATGCTGAAGCAGAACCGTAGACTGTCTTCCCTCCTGCAAGTCACCTTCCTGCTGTGTAGGGTAGAAACCTACAAGTATCCCGCATCTAGAGAGCCTCACATGACTTAAGAGTCGGCAAGGCTGGTGCCCTGATGTGAGTCTTGAAGGAGCAAGTGGGCAGAGCAAGCTGTTGGCCTTGTGGAGGGAGTGTAGACCTTTGGGCCAGTGCAGTGGCTTTAATTCTGCTAAAATCAGAGGGGGCAGGGCAAGATGAAACTCAGAAGCTCCCTGATCATGGCAGAGGCATGGTGCTTCTAGGACCCTGCTGTCTACAGCTCCCAGTTCTTGAGAAGTTCAGGCTAGATTGTGTACCTTCAGCCCCCTTAATGATTTTATGAGCTATCATAACTCTCCTTTAGCATAAATTAGCCAGAAGATCCTGTAATTTTCAAAAGAACACAGACTGATACAGACAGTAAGATGCCATCACCAACAGCTTAATATTTGTTTCCTGGAAGCTGCTCTGGGAAGAATTCGGAGGTCTTAGCCAGTCTCAGTGAGCAAGGCTGGGCTGATGGACTGAGGATCCCTGTCATGTTACCAGAGGGGGAACAACTGCAGTTCTGTCACCCTGTGGTTAAGACTATTGACAAAACCAGGTCATTTTTTTTTTTGTTTTACAACCATATGGTCATTTTAAAGCTATCTTCTGCTAAGGTGTTGATTTTGTGAGTTTAACTCTGGAGATTAGAAATTTTAGATTTCTTTAACCTTAATTTTAGAAGTATAAGCTACAATTCTCTTTGATATCAAGGGTTGAATATTTGTTGACATAAGTTCTTAATGAATGTAAATGCTCTCTTGAAAATCTCTTGCTCATGAAAGATAAAGAAGATGAAAAACTATTTATATTCTAGAGGGTATTATGTATTCACCATATAGGTCTATATATATTACAGTATGTATATATTACATTTGAGGAGTATCATAGAATGGCTAAAGAGAAGGAATGAAGATCTTACTCAAATCTAAATCTCTATTTCTTATAACCATTTACAGTTTTCTTTATAATTCAGTAGTTTAGAATAAACTTTTGCTTAATCCTGCATAGAGATTGTATACAGGATTCAAATTGCTTCAGAGAGGAAATGGTATTTGTTCCCTTGGCCATAAGGTGAATGTGTTTTGTTGCTTAGTCATGTTTGACTCTTTTGCGACCGCATGGACTGTAGTCCACCAGGCTTTTCTGTCCATGGGATTCTCCAGACAAGAATACTGGAGTGGGGCAGCTGTGAGTGCAGCCAGGGGTGGAGGCTTCGGCTGTGGGAGGTGGTGACACAGAGCTGATGCCACGACCGCCGAGTTGAGCAGAGTGGTAACACCATCAACGATGGGGTTCTGCCCTTGGTTTACTGCCGGGTGCTGCTGGCCCCCCCTTCTAAAGTACAATGCAAAAGGGACATCATGCATATGCAGTGTGTGTCTGGCTGTTTTTATTTTTTTGCATCTATTTTTCTTTGCAGTTATTAAATCTGTATGCATGGAATTTAAACCTCTGACATATGTATATCCACCAATGGGCATTATTACCGTTTCGTGTAGAGGGTCAGTTGTGTCATGCAACACTCAGAATGCTGTGTTTAGCCTTGTTTTTCCAGAGTTATGTTTTTTTCAGTCATTTCTTCAGGGGAAACTAAATGATTTAGTTGGAGCAAAAAAAAAAAAGAATACTGGAGTGGGTAGCCATTCCCTTCTCCAAGGGATCGAACCCAAGTCTCCCACATTGCAGGCAGATTATTTACTGTCTGAGCCACCAGGGAACCCCATATGACTGCTAAAGGAAACTGGATCTTCTCACTTCAACTATAAATGAAGTTATCAACCTTGCATTATATTCTCTTCCACTATAGACATTGTTCTCCTGTTAGTGAGCACTCTGGCTGACTCTACTTGTGTCTGTTCAGTTCAGTTCAGTTGCTCAGTCATGTCCAACTCTTCGTGACCCCATGGACTGCAGCACATTAGGCTTCCCTGTCCATCATCAACCCCTGGAGCTTGCTCAAATGCATGTCCATCGAGTTGATGATGCCATCCAACCATCTCATCCTCTGTCATCCCCTTCTCTTCCCGCCTTCAATATTTCCCAACATCAAGGTCTTTCCCAGTGAGTCAGTTCTTCACATCAGGTGGCCAAAGTATTGGAGTTTCAGCCTCAGCATCAGTCCTTCCAGTGAATATTCAGTGTTGATTTCCTTTAGGATGGACTGGTTTGATCTCTTTGAAGTTCAAGGGACTCTCAAGAGTCTTCTCCATCACCACAGTTCAAAAGCATCAATTCTTTGGCTCTCAGCTTTCTGTATGGTCCAACTCCCACATCCATACATAACTAGTGGAAAAACCATAGCTTTGACTCGAAGGACCTTTGTTAGCAAAGTAATGTCTCTGCTTTTTAATATGCTGTCTAGGTTGGTCATTGGAGAAGGAAATGGCAACTCACTCCAGTATTCTTGCCTAGAGAATCCTGTGAACAGAGGAGCCTGGTGGGCTGCCATCTGTGGGGTAGCACAGAGTTGGACACAACTGAAGCGACTTACCATGCATGCATGCATTAGAGAAGGAAATGGCAACCCACTCCAGTATTCTTGCCTGGAGAATCCCAGGGATGGAGGAGCCTGGTGGGCTGCTGTCTGTGGGGTCACATGTATGCATTGGAGAAGGAAATGGTAACCCACTCCAGTATTCTTGTCTGGAGAATCCCAGCAATGGAGGAGCCCGGTGGGCTGTCGTCTTTGGGGTCACACAGAGTCGGACATGACTGAAGCAACTTAGCAGCAGCAGCAGCATGTTGGTCATAGCTTTTCTTCCAAGAAGCAAGCATCTTTTAATTTCATGGCTGCAGTCACTATCTGCAGTGATTTTGGAGCCCAAGAAAAGAAAGTTCTCTCTCTTTCCATTCTTTCCCTATCTTGTGTCTGTAGAGAGCAGTAATCAAGCCACTTGGACGTAATCTAATCACAACACACAGCATGATTTCTCTGACAGTTCTTAAGAGTTTGGGGTTCCTCCTTGGTTCTCGCTTGTATCCCCTCCACCTGAAAAGGCTTGTCTCTTCTGGGGCAATTTTCTCTCCCAGGGAGATTTGTACTCTGACTCGGAGGACCCAGAGATGAGGCTGGAGTAAGGATGTTACAGGTTGTGCAGCTGCTAGCATCACACCACCTGGCCTTTGCCTGTTCTGACCCTGGACTCTGACCCACATGAAACTCCTGTACAACCAACCTGGGGCACAGAACCAGAAAAAGAATTTTTGGAGTTGAAAAGGCCTGGAGACAAATTTCAGTCTTTTTCTCATTTCCGCAAGAGCAGGTGTGTCCTCCCTCAGAGTCTCAGTTGCAAGCAATAGAAATCCACTATAAACACAATCCGAGTTTGTTTTGTTTTGAAGTGAGGGGAGAGGATTTATAATAAGATGATACAGCAAATGCTTCGAGCAGGTGTCTGAAGAGAGGACCGCCACCAGGAACCTGGGCAGCCATCAGTCAGACACCACCTGGCCTTAACTTGCTCTCAGGAGTCATGAACTCTCCCTGGGCTTCTGAGTGCTCAACTACCTTCCTGGCCTCATGGGCAGCGAGTGAGCCAGGAGTCAAACCAGAGGAGTGAATCCCAATTGCACCCTTTCAAGCTGTGTGACCCTGGATAAGCTACTAAACCACTTGAGACTGGGGTGTCTCAACACTGGCTGAGAACGACAGCTCCGACCCCACAAGGTTGTGGTGAGGATCAGATGAGCTCAGCCATGTGAAAATGGTGCCAGCGTCTCATATTTATTAGCTATTAATCTGGTACATCCTCTGTTTTCTTTCTGTGGATTGGTTTTCTCCACTTCACTGGGCCCGTGTTCAAGCTCAATCAGCCCACATGGGGAACTCACCTCTAAGTCCACTCCATCCCTGACCAGGCCAACAGCCAGATGTCACAGGAGCCTGTTAGTCCCCAGACCAAAGTCTCAGGAGAAGGAATCTCCCTGGCTGGACTGTGGTCATGGAGACAGCGGAACTCAGCTGTGGAAGGCGGCATTGTGTGTGTGCACGCGCGTGTGTGCACGCCCAAAGGTGGATGGATGGAGATTGGACGGGTGTAGTTCTCAAAGAAAGAAAGGGTTTCTTCATGGTCCAGTTAATCCTCCCCAACGGATGAGCCCAGAAAACCTGCATTTTGTAAGCTTCTGTGATGACTTTGATACACACTGCTGGAGCCCATGCCAGATACCTGGCATCCTTTCAGCATATCTGTGTGTTATCCACATCGCCCAAGGCTTCTGTGTGCCTTTGCTCCTAAATGGTCACAAGTGTAAAGAGCCAGAAGGGCCTGGGAGTTTTCCCTTCCTCCAGGGTGGTCCATAAACAGGAAGTGTCAACTGCTGGTGAGGGAGTCTGAAAGCCCAGCCACCTTGCCTTGGAATTACCCTGAGGCGTAATTCACCCCCAAGAGCTCCCCTGGGGGGTCAGGCTGAGAAGGGGACTTGGCCAGAGATGGTCCTTCTCTTGGGTTCTTCCTCTCTCTGTCTGTCATGCCCAGCTTCCTGGCTTCCCTGGGAACATCTCCTTAATAAATCACTTACACATGAATTCTGCTCTCAGGGCCTGTTTCTGGAGCCCAATTTAAAACAATCCCATGGATCAAAAAATGAATCTGAACTCATTTGTGAGCCATTAATGGATGTAACTGGTGTCCATGGGAAATGCGTTCTTTCCATCCTCTGAGGTTTGGTTTTGTTTCTCACCCCTGCATTCTTCAGTGGGTCCCACCCACTGAGAGAGGCTGCTGGGGAGCCCAATCTCTCTGCCTTCAGAAAATGATCTTCTTTCAAAGAAAACAAGGAGGACAGCCACACCACTCCTTAAAAAAAAAGAAAGAAAGAAAAGGAGGTTGGTCTGGTATGTGACCTGATCTTCTTTGCTGGCCCCCTTCCCTCACCAGCTGGGAGAGCAGTTTTAACTTTCAGAAAAATAGACTCTTCCTGCCAAGTCCAGCTGCCTGTCTGAAAGCTAAACATGGGGAGGCCAGCAACTGGAGGCAGGATAAGAGGTGACATTTCTAGGACAAGCTGCCACCTTAGCTGATTCTCACAAAGTAATACTCCTGATGCCTGTTGTGGGGGTGGCTACTGCTGGTTAGGAGGACAGGCACTGTGAGTGGATTTCAATGAGAAGTGATCTTATGCTTAGAGATCACACAGGGCTGGCTGTGTCCTTGAAGCCAACCAAGGCACTCCTTTGGGCCAGTCTCAATGCCAGGCAGATGAGACAGTCCCTGGTGTGGGCAGAACTTCCTAACCTCCCTTCAAAATATTCTGGCCATCTCAGCTTGGCACTGAAGACTAAAATCCCTATTGCACAAATTCACCTCTTTGGGTGAAAGCCTGTCTGTGATTGAAATGTAAACCTTTTGAGAGAGAGAACACATTTCCCTGTTGTGTTTAACAGGACTTTTGGGGTTGCAAGTGACAGCAATCTGACTTGAAATGACATAAACATAAAGTAGGGTTTAACTGACTCAGGAATCTACCCTGATTACAGAGCCAATTAAACCAAGCTTTAGAGGGCTTTCCTAGTGGCTCAGGGATAAAGAATCCACTTGCCAATGCAGGGGATGCAGGTTTGATCCCTGGGTCAGGAAGATCCCCTGGAGAAGGAAATGACAACCCATTCTGGTATTCTTGCCTGGGAAAACCCATGGACAGAGGAACCTGGCAGGTCTCAAAAGAGCCAGACATGATTCAGGGACTAAACAACAACAATCAGGGTAGACTGTAAGCACAGATGAGCCAGATGCCAAAATAATGTCATCAGAAATCTTTTTTTCTATTTGTCAGCTTTGCTTTCCTCTGTGTTGGCTTCATTCTCAGATGGCCTCCGTAGCTCCCTCCTACTCTCTTAGCAACCCCCGTCACCCCGGCCCAAATTTCAGGACTGCTCCTGATTGGCTTAAAGTGAGTCACGTTATCCCTGAGAACCAACTGCTGTAACTCTGATGGATAAGCCTTAGCCATGTGCCGATGGCTGGGGTGGGGAAGAGGGTTCAGCCCCACTCAGTGTAGGAGAGGGTGGTTCAGTAAACTTCAGTAAACTTGATCTTACCAAGAGAACCAGAAATGGGTAATACAAAGACAAAAGCAACACCATCTACCACACTTATGATCAGTTTTCTTACTTCCGAGCATAACAACAAGCAGAGAGCAGCTCCCTACAGGATGAGACATGGCAGGGGACGTAAAGACAAGTCTAGAGTAAAGGGCACCAAGTTGGGAAACCAGACAGGCATGGGGGGCACACACTAGGGCTCCTTGAGGACACATGGGACAAACAGGGGCTCTGAGATTTTAACGGTACACTGTTAGAGGCTGAGAAAATGTCAAGACCACACAGAAAGTAGCAGTGGAAATGCAGGCAGCTTGACAGGAAAATGGGCAGGCAGCCAGCACTGTAGCTCACAATTCATACCAATAGGCTTCCCCTGAGGAACATGCTCCCCTTTATTTGCTAAAGATGATATGACTGTGGATGAAGTGAACACATAATTGATTGTCTAAACACGGACCTTTTAGAAGGAAGAGGGCACTCTTAATAATTACACCAGGAAGACTGTAATAAATTAAGACTGGCTTGGGAGAACTAGGGCACAGGGTCACCCTAACTGGAGCTACTAACGGTAGGGCTTGGCTTTATTCTAATAGTGATGATGGATATGCATGGATTCATCCACAGCCCCTCAGCGCCCCCATCGTTCTATTATGGGTTCCAGGATAACCAGTGGGGGATGTATCCACTGACCTTCATCTTTGTCGCCCTGTTCTCTACCCAACCAGACACAGTACAGTGAGAGGACAAGAGACACAGTTTAAATAATTAAAATTAAAGCAGCAATTAACTAAGCAAGGCAGTATGTCAGACTGGTTAATGGATTTCACTTGGAGGTTTAGATCTCAGTTATGTGGCTTAGGCGAGATTCTGGGGGGCTCGATTCCTGATCTGTAAAATGGAGACAAGAGCACACACTGAGCTTTTCTTTGTTTTTTGGGGTGGCACTAATCTTTATGTGGATTATTTCATTCGGTTATCATTACAAACTCACAAGGCAGGTACAATTGTTATCTCCATTTGGCAGACCAAGGCCCTGAAGCTCAGGGAGCTTAAGAACTTACTCCAGGTCACACAATTAATAAATATGTATCTGGTGGTGGTTTTGGTGATTAAATGAGACAAAGCTTATTAAAAACTTAGCATATTGATTGAATGCCAAGAGAAAGCCCTGGATAAATGTTAGCCCTTCATGATGATAATTTAATATTTCAGTATTATCGTTATCTTACGTTTGTAATTTGGAAGGAAATGGCAACCCACTCTAGTACCTTTGCCTGGAAAATCCCATGGACGGAGGAGCTGGTAGGCTACAGTTCATGGAGTCGCAAAGAGTCGGACACGACTAAGCGACTTCACTTTCACTTTAATCTGGATCATATTTCTAACCAGCCATATCCTAAGAGGACATTATTGTTGATGCGAACCATCTCTGAAAGACCCAAGAATCTGAAACATCCAGGCACTTCGTGCTGCAGCTGGGAAAAGAAAATATTCGCATGCATCCTTAAACCCAGACAGTTATTAAAAAAAAATAAAAATAAAGCAAGTGTCCTCGGTGGACAGAAGGCAGCAGATTGGGGTGGGGAGGGAGAGAGAGAATAGTTGTTTAATCATCTGTCCCTTACCTCCTAAAAGGAGGCTTGTGTGCTAGATTCCTAGCACATAATCAGGCATCACGGGCCATTCTGCCCCCAAGAGCTGCTCACTGTCTCCAGAAAATCTATTAGCATTGCAAAAGACCTGTTTAACAGGCACCCAGGGAGAACCTTACATATTTGTCTCCAGTCCTTGCAAAGGTCCTGCACCCAGCTGAGTCATCTGAGCCACCTACCTCCACCCCTGAGTCACGCCCAGGCAGAGGGCACAGGAGGAACACACAGCCACTGAGAAATGCCACTGGTCTGTCATCCATCTACCAGAGAAGCAACACCTGGGGGGTTAGGACCAGGGCTTCATACACAGGAACACTCCTGTTCAAGTTTCTGGATCAAATGGATGGTGTGACCTTGGGCAAGTTAGTTATCTAGCTCTTTGAGCCTTGGTTTCCAAGTTGGTAAAATAGGGATAATAAAACCTTCCTCATATCTTGAAAGAAACAATGTATTCGAATTGCTATGTTGTACATCTGAACCTAATATAATATTGTAAGTTATTGATAGTATACCTCAGTCAAAGAAAAAGCAATGTATATTGTATGCTTAGCAGAGTGCCTGACACCTAGGAGAGTTTCATAAATGTTAACTATTGTTAATATTAAGTATTCATTGAAAACATTACCGTGTTAGGAAGTGTGAACACAGAAATATAAATACTGTGACCTCTACAGCTTATGGACACAAACAGGGAGACAAGACTAACCACAGAGGGACTTCCCTGGTGGTCCAGTGGTTAAGAATTCACCTTGCAATGCAGGGGACGTGGGTTTGATACCTTGTCAGGGAACTAAGATCCCACATGCTGCAGAGCAACGAAGACAGAGCATTGCAACTACTGAAGCCTGCGTGCCCCAGAGCCCCCGTGACAACGACAGAGCCCATGGGCCGCAACGAGAAATCCCGCATGATCCAACAAGGGTCCTGCATGCTGCAGCTCAGACCTGAGAAAGCTAAAAAAAAAAGACTAGCCACATAAAATGATTGGCCATCCAGTGGGTGCTCAACTGTGTGGTGTGACGGGGGTTCAGAGAAGAGAGAGGTGGGTGCAGAGAGGTGTAGGCTGGACATACCTAGGAGGTAAGTGATGAGGACGGTTGGAGTCTTGGCACATGCACAGAGAGAAAAAGCTCAACGGAAGCTAGAATGGGCCTGGAAGAGAGGTGTCCCGAGTAAACAGGCAGGAGGTACCCCAGAAGGAAACAGGATCTGCTGTCCCCTCATCTGACCCACCCCAGCTGAGACCCAGAACCTAGTCTCAATCGTGCGGCTGATCCCTTCACAGGAGTCACACGTCCACCGCCCACCACTCAAGGGTTCTTCAGATCTTGCACCTCTAGGAACCAGCATACTCTGGGATGCCAGCCGAGTATAGTTTTCTCCAGCAACATTGCATACAACAAACTGCAAATGACATTGCAAATTTCTGATATGAATCGCTCCTTCATTTCCAATTGATGAAATTGATGAAAACTCTTAAGTGTGATGAAAAGACTGAACTGTTCGGGCTTTCACTGTTTTCTGGCTTTCCAGTTCCTACCTCCTCTGTGTCTGAAGTTATTCTACTGGGGGCTAGATTCAGGTAATTGTTAAAACTATCTAGTCACTCATCAAAGAAAATTCTTTGTTTTAGCATTGCATTGTAAGGTCAGAGTATTTTGCAGTGATATTCCTAAAGAGTTTTTGCTTTCTCTAATCAGCTTTGCAAACTATAAGCCTGGGCTGAATTTTATCTGGAAAGGATTTCTTCCTTTATTTGCCCAATTTTGCAGCACTTCTTAATCAGAGCACTCTGTCTCCCATTCGCCTCTTTTCTCTCCTAGTCAGTGATGGGAGATGAGAATGAGCTGTGGTATTTTGTCCTCTTGACAAGAAAAGTAAATTTCAGATGGGATTCAAGCTCCAAATGGTCCTCTTTTGGGGCAGAAACCCAAGTGCCATGTTTCCTGGGTGATGATGTTGAATAGTAAGCTCTCTGGCTTCATAAATAGTTTGTAAAAAATAAACAATAATACCCTAATATTAATGATAATTATTACTGGACATGTGTCATTTTCAGAATTCACTGTAAGCTCCACAGAGTTGCACCTGAGTTTCTGGGCACTTCAGCTGGTAGGGTCAGGGTAGCTGGGACCCAGTGTTGCAGTAAATGCTGTGGTCACCGTGTCCCAAATGTCTAGTTGAACTTTGTACTTAATAATATTTGTCTACCCAGAGCGTAGACAATCCCCTCCAGTATTCTTGCCTGGAGAATCCCCTTGGACAGAGGAGCCTGGCAGGCTACAGTCCATAGTGTTGCAAAGAATCAGACACGACTGAGCATGAATGTATGCACCCAGAGGGCAACAGAATGTTTGTTCCTGGCCCGTGGAGACATTGATATTTTAATTTTTTTTTCCCAGGGAAATATTAGCCTGAGGATCTGGAACCATTGCTTCATTTCCTGGCTTTATAAGAATTTTGCTTGACCTATTTTTTCGTGAAGGCAAATTAACCCTGGTCCTAGAATTTTTTCATGCAAAAGTGATAAATGAAAGTTTTTAACTGCTGCATAGTTTGCATTCGCCTCAATCAATTACAGCTACTCAAATGACCAGCTCCGGAAATGTCCATTTTTTTTCTCTTTTACCCCCGCAGAGGGCTCTTAGCTCCCTGAGCAGGGATCAAACCCGAGCCCCCTGCAGTGGAAGCACACAGTCCTAACCACTGGACCTCCAGAGAATTCCCTGTAAATGACGTTTTAATGGATACAAGGGCTTCACAGGTTCAGCTTGTTTAGGTCCATGCTGAAAGGAAAGGTTCCCTTCTTTCTTCTTTTAGCTGGATTATTGGGCAGACCCATCATTCTTTATCAGATTATCAGTAACACATGAGGCCCTTTCAGCAGGACAGTGTTTCAGTTGTGTGATAGTTGTGATGACACAAAGCAGTACAATCCTCCCATCTTGGTGTTTAATTTTGTAAATGGAAGATTAAAACATCCTCCTAAAGACTGAGGCTGAGGAGGACACTAAGAATCTAATCCTTACAAGATGAGATTGCAAAATTAAAAGAATCTACTGTTGGGTGTGCCCATTAAGGAGGAAATGGCTCAGACACAAAGTTCTTTCTTGTGCCTGCTTGGCCCAAAGATGCACAATTTGAAAAGGAGGGCTGGACAGGAATGGGCGGGTGACGATGTCAAAGGACAAGAAGAAACACTGTATTAACCAATAAAGCAAAGTCTGAACTCTGCAGTTGGCAAGTTAGGACACTAGGCCTTCCTTCTTAAAACTTGAGACTGCTTTTCCAAAACTAAACATTTGTCCCTTGATGAACAGGGCTTCCCTAGCTGCTCAGTGGTAAAGAATCCACCTGCAAGGCAGGAAACACAGGTTTGATCTCTGGGTTGGGAGAAGGAATCGGCAACCCACTCCAGCATTCTTGCCTGGGAAATCCCATGAACAGAGGAGCCTGGCGGGCTACAGTCCAAGGGGTGGCAAAACAGTCAGACAGACTTAGCAACTAAACAACAACAACTCTTAATAAACAGTAGGTTTGATTCAACTGTTATCCACACGTTTACCCAGAGGAGAATCTATCTATAAGAGCAGCGGTCCCCAACCTTTTGGCACCAGGGACTGGTTTCATGGAAAACGATTTCCACAGACTAGGGCTGGGGTGGGGTGGAGGTGGGGTTGATGGTTCCGGGGATGATTTAAGCTCATTACATGTATCATGCACATTATTTCTATTATTATTATATTGTGATATATAATGAAATAATTATACAACTCACCATATCGCAGAATAAGTGGGCACCCTGAGCTTGTTTTCCTGCAACTAGAGGGTCCCACCTGGAGGCGATGGGGAGCAGCTATAAATACAGATGAAGCTTCCCTCCCTGGCGTACCACTAACCTTCTCCTGTGCAGCCCAGACAGGGACCCTTATGGGTCCATGGCCCGGGGGTTGGGGACCATGGTCTAAGAGGACCGGCTAAGTCCCTGCCCTGGACACGGGGGGCCTCGAGGGCTGAGCCGCAGGGCCCCTCGGCTCAACGAGCAGGTCTGCAAGTCCCGCAGCAGTGAAGGCCAACTGCACCTCGGATGCCCTTGAGGAATAACTGAGTGAATATTTCAGACCGGAGAAAACGCACTACCTGGGATGGAGACGTGATCCTCGGTCAGTTTCTGCAGGTGAAAAAGAGGCCCCTCACTGGTGGGTGAAGGATGCCTGGAGAAGCAGGGGTTTAACCTGTCTCTTCCCTAAACAGAAGCCTGGAATTGTGTCTTTCCGGCCCCCTCCATGTCCAAGGAGCGGTGGCTAGATGGGCACAGGAGGGCCGAGAGGAGCTACCCCACACCCGAGGTCAGGGGCGGCGGCTGAGAGGAGCTACTCCACGTTTTAGGTCAGGAGGGGAGGCCGTGAGGAGATACCCCTCGTCCAAGGTAAGGAGCAGCGGCTGCACTTTGCTGGAACAGCCATGAAGAGATACCCCACGTCCAAG
This sequence comes from Oryx dammah, assembly GCF_014754425.2. Lineage (NCBI taxonomy): Eukaryota > Metazoa > Chordata > Mammalia > Artiodactyla > Bovidae > Oryx > Oryx dammah. The sequence goes on from NW_024070195.1 coordinate 19,382,716, forward strand.
GTAAGAGAAACCCAAGTAAGATGGTAGGTGTTGCTAGATGGCATCAGAGGGCAGACACACTGAAACCATAATCACAGAAAACTAGTCAATCTAATCACATGGACCACAGCCTTGTCTAACTCAAGGAAACTAAGCCATGCCATGTGGGGCCACCCAAGATGGGCGGGTCATGGTGGAGAGGTCTGACACAATGTGGTCCACTGGAGAAGGGAATGGCAAACCACTTCAGTATTCTTGCCTTGAGAACCCCATGAACAGTATGAAAAGGCAAAATGATAGGATACTGAAAGAGGAACTCCCCAGGTTGGTAGGTGCCCAATATGCTACTGGACATCAGTGGAGAAATAACTCCAGAAAGAATGAAAGGGTGGAGCCAAAGCAAAAACAATACCCAGTTGTGGATCTGACTGGTGATAGAAGCAAGGTCCGATGTTGTAAAGAGCAATATTGCATAGGAACCTGGAATGTCAGGTCCATGAATCAAGGCAAATTGGAAGTGGTCAAACAGGAGATGGCAAGAGTGAACGTCGACATTCTAGGAATCAGTGAACTAAAATGGACTGGAATGGGTGAATTTAACTCAGATGACCATTATATCTACTACTGTGGGCAGGAATCCCTCAGAAGAAATGGAGTAGCCATCATGGTCAACAAGAGTCCTAAATGCAGTACTCGGATGCAATCTCAAAAACGACAGAATGATCTCTGTTCGTTTCCAAGGCAAACCATTCAATATCACAGTAATCCAAGTCTATGCCCCAACCAGTAACGCTGAAGAAGCTGAAGTTAAACGGTTCTATTAAGACCTACAAGACCTTTTAGAACTAACACCCAAAAAAGATGTCCTTTTCATTATAGGGGACCGGAATGCAAAAGTAGGAAGTCAGGAAACACCTGGAGTAACAGGCAAATTTGGCCTTGGAACACGGAATGAAGCAGGGCAAAGACTAATAGAGTTTTGCCAAGAGAACACACTGGTCATAGCCAACACCCTCTTCCGACAACACAAGAGAAGACTCTACACATGGACATCACCAGATGGTCAACACTGAAATCAGATTGATTATATTCTTTGCAGCCAATGATGGAGAAGCTCTATACAGTCAGCAAAAGAAGACCGGGAGCTGACTGTGGCTCAGATGATGAAATCCTTATTGCCAAATTCAGACTTAAATTGAAGAAAGTAGGGAAAACTACTAGACCATTCAGGTATGACCTAAATCAAATCCCTTATGATTATACAGTGGAAGTGAGAAATAGATTTAAGGGCCCAGATCTGATAGATAGAGTGCCTGATGAACTATGGAATGAGGTTCTTGACATTGTACAGGAGACAGGCATCAAGACCATCCCCATGGAAAAGAAATGCAAAAAAGCAAAATGGCTGTCTGTGGAGGCCTTACAAACAGCTGTGAAAAGAAGGGAAGCAAAAAGCAAAGGAGAAAAGGAAAAATATAAGCATCTGAATGCAGAGTTCCAAAGAATAGCAAGGAGAGATAAGAAAGCCTTCCTCAGCGATCAATGCAAAGAAATAGGGGAAAAGAACAGAATGGGAAAGACTAGAGATCTCTTCAAGAAAATTAGAGATACCAAGGGGACATTTCATGCAAAGATGGGCTCGATAAAGGACAGAAATGGTATGGACCTAACAGAAGCAGAAGATCTTAAGAAGAGGGGGCAAGAATACACGGAAGAACTGTACAAAAAAGATCTTCACAACCAAGATAATCATGATGGTGTGATCACTCACTTAGAGCCACACATCCTGGAATGTGAAGTCAAGTGGGCCTTAGAAAGTATCACTACAAACAAAGCTAGTGGAGGTGATGGAATTCCAGTTGAGCTATTTCAAATCCTGAAAGATGATGCTATGAAAGTGCTGCACTCAATATGCCAGCAAATTTGAAAATCTCAGCAGTGGCCACAGGACTGTAAAACGTCAGTTTTCATTCCAGTCCCAAAGAAAGGCAATGCCAAAGAATGCTCAAACTACTGCACAATTGCACTCATCTCACACACTAGTAAAGTAATGCTCAAAATTCTCCAAGCCAGGCTTCAGCAATACGTGAACCGTGAACTTCCAGATATTCAAGCTGGTTTTAGAAAAGGCAGAGGAACCAGAGATCAAATTGCCAACATCCGCTGGATCATGGAAAAAGCAAGAGAGTTCCAGAAAAACATCTATTTCTGCTTTATTGACTATGCTAAAGCCTTTGACTGCCTGACCTGCCTCCTGAGAAACCTGTATGCAGGTCAGGAAGCAACAGTTAGAACTGGACATGGAACAACAGGCTTGTTCCAAATAGGAAAAGGAGAACGTCAAGGCTGTATATTGTCACCCTGCTTATTTAACTTCTATGCAGAGTACATTATGAGAAATGCTGGGCTGGAAGAAGCACAAGCTAGAATCAAGATTGCCAGGAAAAATATCAATAACCTCAGATATGCAGATGACTCCACCCTTATGGCAGAAAGTGAAGAGGAACTAAAAAGCCTCTTGATGAAAGTGAAAGAGAATGAAAAAGTTGGCTTAAAGCTCAACATTCAGAAAACTAAGATCATGGCATCTGGTCCCATCACTTCATGGGAAATAGATGGAGAAACAGTGTCAGACTTTATTTTTGGGGGCTCCAAAATCACTGCAGATGGTGATTGCAGCCATGAAAGTAAAAGACACTTACTCCTTGGAAGAAAAGTTATGACCAACCTAGATAGCATATTCAAAAGCAGAGACATTACTTTGCCAACAAAGGTCCGTCTAGTCAAGGCTAGGCTTTTTCCACTGGTCATGTATGGATGTGAGAGTTGGACTGTGAAGAAAGCTGAGCACCGAAGAATTGATGCTTTTGAACTGTGGTGTTGGAGAAGACTCTTGAGAGTCCCTTGGACTGCAAGGAGACCCAACCAGTCCATTCTAAAGGAGATCAGTCCTGGGTATTCATTGGAAGGAATGATGCTAAAGCTGAAACTCCACCACTTTGGCCACCTCATGCAGAGTTGACTCACTGGAAAAGACTCTGATGCTGGGAGGGATTGGGGGCAGGAGGAGAAGGGGACGACTGAGGATGAGATGGCTGGATGGCATCACGGACTCGATGGATGTGAGTCTGAGTGAACTCTGGGAGTTGGTGATGGACAGGGAGGCCTGGCGTGCTGCGATTCACGGGGTCGCAAAGAGTCAGACACGACTGAGCGACTGAACTGAACTGAACTGAACCCCCCGCGCCCCTGCCCTCACCGCCCAGGCACACATTACACACTTTCTTGCTTGCAATCCTGTAAGGATTTGATGCCTCTGGTTTTTCCCACGACACAGGGCGACGCCATGCTTCGCGCACAACTTTGCCTCCTGCCCCGCCGTTCCCTGACTTCAGCCAGCGCTGGGGTGAAGAGCCCGTACCTTCAGTCCGCCAGCCAGCGGCGCGGACGCCGGGCGACAGGTGCCTGGTGCTCAGCGGAGAAGCCGGGGACGACGAGGGCGAGCTGCTGAGGGACAGCTGAACCCCTCTCCCCACAAACACCAGAGGAAGAGGATTCTGGCAAGAGTGACAGCTGGAGATACTCTGAAGCCACCTCGGAGCCCGCGACCTGCAGGACTCAGGCCGCATCCAGACGCCGGCCGCAGAGAGCGGGCTCGCGCGCCGCGGGGTTTGGACGCGCTCCTCTTCCGCCACCTATCGGTGACTGCGGCTCATTGCAGTTTCCAAAGCTAACCTCGACTCCGCTGTGAAGAGGACCAATCAATGCAGGACTAGGACCAAGCCAGGAAAACTGGGACCATTCAAGGCACATTTTTCTGCCTTCTGATTAATATAGATTAATTGCGTCCTCGGGGGGAAATACATATTCTTAAAATCTCTATGGTCTATAGTGAAGTCGGTCAGTCGTGTCCGACTCTTTGTGACGCCGTGGACTGTAGCCCGCCAGGCTCCTCCGTCCCTGGGATTCTCCAGGCAAGAATACTGGAGTGGGTTGCCATTTCCTTCTCCAGGGGATCTTCCCAACCCAGGAATCGAACCCAGGTTTCCCGCGTTGCAGGCAGGAATGCTGAGCTTTAACCTCTGAGCCACCAGGAAAGCCCAATATGGTCTATGATACTGGGTAAATTAACTCTTGAGTTTCAGCTACCAAAATAATCATTTTGGGGGGTAGGGGATAGGCAAAGTTTTATCTTCTTTCTTACAATTAGGTTAATGCTTTAGAATACATATGTGTATTAAGTGTTCTTTGTTGTTGCTCTTTTTCAGAAAAAATGAAGGAATGTTAAAAAGGGAAATAGTATAATAAGACTTGCAAGCAAGAAAGTGTGTAATGTGTGCAGAATTAACGTTAGAGAGCTCCGTGGCGAACGAACTAATGCAAGCATAGCATGAGAGATTGTCCATATGTTGTAGGGGTCTGTTCCTTAGCTGGCAGATTGATGAGGTGCTACCAAAAGCCAAACTGTTCATATCCTTCAAGTCAGTAATCCAACTTGAAGAATTCTATCCCAAGAAAAGAATCCAAAAATATGAAAAAAGTAAAATGGATGAGAGTCTTCATAAGATTAGATAATGTTCAGCAAGAGAAGAGTTAGTTCTTGTTCATTCAGAATGTGGAATATTGCAGACATTAAAATTATTTTAACACATAGCAAAATAAAAAATGTATACCCCAAAGAATAGGAATATTGAATAAAACCGGAAAAAAATATTTAAAATAGTAGAACTGAGTTAGAGGGTGGATTTAGAGTCTACAATACTATGTATACTAATGTTTGTTTTCTTAATTACATAATAAATACAGGAATGCTTTCTTGTTAATACATTTAAACTACACAAAAGTATATTAATCAAGAAATGAAGGATCCTGTTACCTGCCTTCTCCTAGCTTGTCTGCTCCGTTAATAGACTGATGTAAAGCTCTCCAAATCTTCATTAGAGTCACACACACGCACGTATTCATGTACACATTACTATATGTAGTGGTTTAATTTTAAGAAAAATTTTTTTGGCCGTGTGACTTGTGGAACTTTGATCCCTGACCAGGGATCAAACCCGTACCCCCTACAGTGAAGCACGGAGTTCTAACCCCTGTACAACCAGGGAATTCCCTGTAGTGCTATTTTAATATAAAACTTATAATATTGTATTCTTTGCAAGCTGATTCTTTTTAAAATCTGTATCATAAGTCTTTCTGAATCAATAATATATCTTTACCTCATTGTTTTTAACCACTATTAGTATGATTTACTCTGATACATTTAATTATGTCACAATTGCTAGATACTTGTTTCTTCTCATTTTTAAAATGTTAAATAATTTTGCAAATGAGCCTTCTTGTAAGCTTATCCTGGTACACCTTATTAATGAATTTAAGCTTCTTCTAACTCATTCATTGGCCACTTGTATATCCTTAGAAAATTTCCTATTCATATTTCTTGCAAGTTTTTCTATTTCATTGTTTACATTTTAATAATTTATTTGTCAGGGTTCTTTATGAATTTTAGATATTTATTGGGATTTAACTGAATTTAGAGATTTGTACGGGAGAAGGCAATGGCACCCCACTCCAGTACTCTTGCCGGGAAAATCCCATGGAGGGAGGAGCCTGGTGGGCTACAGTCCATGGGGTCGCAAAGAGTCGGAGATGACTGAGCGACTTCACTTTGACTTTTCACTTTCATGCATTGGAGAAGGAAATGGCAACCCACTCCAGTATTCTTGCCTGGAGAATCCCAGGGACGGCGGAGCCTGGTGGGGGGCCTTCTATGGGGTCGCACAGAGTTGGACACGACTGAAGCAACTTAGTAGTAGTAGTAGTAGTAGTAGAGATTTGTACAACACGAAATATTTCCACCCGGAGAATAATATACTTTCCCATTTGTTCTAGTTTTCCTTTATATATATATCCCTTGACAAAATATTACTGTTTTCTTGAGATCTTATTCACTTCTTGTTGGAATGTATATTACATAAGGAAGACATTTTCAATGGCTATTTATAGAACTGAAATCATTTTTAAATAGTTACCAGTCTAGTTGAAATCACAGCAGTTTCTTAAAGCTATAATGGTCTGTCAAATAACTCAAAGAAGTATAATTATTACCCTACAATTTACTTATAAACAAGGGACATCAATTAACAGGTTTTTTTCATGTCTTAACATATATCCTTTCTTTGGCAAGTTACTTATTACCTGGCAGTAAACAAGGAGGCTAGGTGGGTATCCAGCCTTGGGCATCAAGGAAAATAATTCTAGTTACTTAGTGGTCCTTCAAAATCTTTATGTATTTAAAAACTGTGACATCTTCAGGACAGGATGTCTCTGCCTCCGTCTACATGTATCCTTTCCTCTGCACCCCACCTGCATCAGGCCAGGTCTCAGCATTCCCTCACTAGAATGTCTCAGATCCTTAACAGATGATAAAATTAAGTTGTTGATAGTAAATTTTTTCAAAGCAAGTTGGAACATGATAAACTGATCTTAAAATTCTGAAGAGAAGATGTACAAGAATAGGCTTGAATGTGTTTTCTTGGCTTATCGTTTACTTACTGAGAAGAGTGTCTTCAATTATCTTTGAGTTGAACTTATGTATTTCTTCTTTTAGTTATGTCATTCTTTTATACATTTTGAGGCTTTTGTTTTGTGCATATACCAATTTTTATAGCTTCCTGATTCACTAAAACTTGTAACATGATGAGGTATTCATCCTTGTCTGATGTTAAGACACCTACGGCATCTTTTTTATGAGAATTTTCATGGTATGTATTTCCTCTGATTTTTTCTTTCAAGCTTTTAGTATACTTATCTTTTAAGTGTATGTCTTGTTAGCAGAGTTTTTTGGAATCCAGTCTGTCAATCTGTCTTTTAATGACAGCATTTAATTCATTTACATTTAATGCAATTATTGATATAATCTACTATCTTGATTTTTGCTTTTGATTGTCCCATTTATGTTATCTTTCCTTTAATTGATTTCTTTCACAGGTAACTTTTAAAATGATTTCATTTTTCCTTTATGACCTTTGTGGTTACGCATTCTAGTTCCTTAAATGATTATCCTAATTACCCCAGAGATTACAAAATGTCTTCTTATCAGGTGCGTGTCAGTTATCAATTTTTGGCTTTCAACTTCAAGTCCATTCTTTATTGCCAGCTATGCAAAAAAGAATTATTTCTCCTTTGCTAGGCTTCCCTGGTGGCTCAATGGTAAAGAATCCACCTGCCAATGCAGGATATGCAGGTTCTATCCCTGGGTCAGGAAGCTACTCTAGAGAAGGAGATGGCAACCCACTCCAATATTCTTGCCTGGAAACTCCCATGGACACAGGAAGCTGGCAGGCTATAGTCCATTGGGTCACAAAAGTCTGGACGCTACTTAGCAACAAAACAACAGCTAGGATGTTGTATTGAGGTTCCAGGAGCAACTCTTCAGCACAGTGTGCGTGGACTTGAGGTGTTGGTGTGGCAGTTCTATGCTGGAAACTCTTAAGGCCTCTGCATATGGTTCCCTAGAGTCTAGGAGGAAAAATTCTGGAAAGATGGACCACATCAGGAAAAGATTTTCAAGAATGAAAATATTTGGAAGGAGAAGATGGTGGAGGAATAGAATGGGGAGACCACTTTCTCCCTCACAAATTCATGAAAAGAACATTTCAATGCTGAGTAAACTTCACAAAACAACTTCTGAATGCTGGCAGAGGACATCAGGCACCCAGAAAAGCAGATCATTGTCTTCAAAAACAGATTTTTAATCTTTGCTTTTTGGTATTTGTGATCACTTTTGTACCTTTAAAAACCCAATCTTCAGTACCCATTTTTACTTGAGAGCGAGATTACTGGCTTGACGGCTCTCTCCTCCTTTGAACTCCCCTTTTTCTCCACCAGTTTGCCTCTGTCTCCTCCTTCCCCCTTCTCTTCTCTACCCAACTCCATGAATCTCTGTGTGTTCCAGACAGTGGAGAACACTTAGGGAACTGTTTACTGGCTGGATCTGTCTTTCTCCTTTTCCTTTCCCCCTTTTCTGCTCCTGGCCACCTCTGTCTCCTTCCTCCCTCTCCTCTTCTCTGTATAACTCCGTGAACATCTCTGAGCGGTCCAGACTGTGGAGTGCACATAAGGAAGTGATTACTACCTAGCTTGCTCTCTCCTCTTCTGATCCCACCTCATCTCATTCCAGTCACCTCTAACTCCCCCCTCCCTCTTCTCTTGTCCATGTAACTCAGTGAGCCTCTCTGGGTGCACCTCAGTGTGGAGAAACTTTTCATTTCTAACCTAGATGTTTTATCATCGGTGCTGTATAGATGGAGAAGTCTTGAAGCTACTGTAAAAATAAAACTGAAAGCCAGAAGCAGGAGACTTAAGTCCAAATTCTGAGAACATCAGAGAACTCCTGACTCCAGGGAACATTAATAGATAGGAGCTCATCAAAAGCCTCCATACCTACACTGAAACCAAGCACCACCCAAGGGCCTACAAGTTCCAGAGCAAGACATACCACGCAAATTCTCCAGCAACACAGGAACATACCCCTGAGCTTCAAAATACAGGCAGCTCAAGTTACTCCAAAACCACTGACATCTCATAACTCATTACTGGACACTTCATTGCACTCCAGAGAGATGAAATCCAGCTCCACCCACCAGAACTCCGACACAAGCTTCCCTAACCAAGAAACCTTGACAAGCCACTGATACAATCCCATCCACAGCAGGGAAACTCCATAATAAAGAGAACTTCACAAATTGCCAGAATACAGAAAGGCCACCCCAAACACAGCAATATAACCAAGATGAAGAGATAGAGGAATACCCAGCAGGTAAAGGAACAGGATAAATGCCCACCAAACCAAACAAAAGAGGAAGAGATAGGGAATCTACCCGATAAAGAATTCCAAATAATGATAGTGAAAATGATCCAAAATCTTGAAATCAAAATGGAATCACAGATAAATAGTCTGGAGACAAGGACTGAGAAGATGCAAGAAAGGTATAACAAGGGCCTAGAAGAAATAAAAAAGAGTCAGTATATAATGAATAATGCAATAAATGAGATCAGAAACACTCTGGAGGCAACAAATAGTAGAATAACAGAGGCAGAAGATAGGATTAGTGAAAGAGAAGATAGAATGGTAGAAATAAATGACTCAGAGAGGAAAAAAGAAAAATGAATTAAAAGAAATGAGGACAATCTCAGAGACCTCCAGGACAATATGAAACGCTCCAACATTCAAATTATAGGAGTCCCAGAAGAAGACAAAAAAAAAAGACCATGAGAAAATACTTGAGGAGATAATAGTTGAAAACTTCCCTAAAATGGGGAAGGAAATTATCACCCAAGTCCAAGAAACCCAGAGAGTCCCAAACAGGATAAACCCAAAGCAAAATACCCCAAGACATATATTAATCAAATTAACAAAGATCAAACATGAAGAACAAATATTAAAAGCAGCAAGGGAAAAACAACAAATAACACACAAGGGGATTCCCATAAGGTTAACAGCTGATCTTTCAATAGAAACTCTTCAGGCCAGGAGGAAATGGCAAGACATACAAAGTGATGAAAGAAAATAACCTACAGCCCAGATTACTGTACCCAGCAAGAATCTCATTCAAATATGAAGGAGAAATCAAAAGCTTTACAGACAAGCAAAAGCTGACAGAATTCAGCACCACCAAACCAGCTCTCCAACAAATGCTGAAGGATATTCTCTAGACAGGAAACACAAAAAGGGTGTATAAACCTGAACCCAAATCAATAAAGTAAATGGCAACAGGATCATACTTATCAATAATTACCTTAAACATAAATGGGTTGAATGCCCCAACCAAAAGACAAAGGCTGGCTGAATGGATACAAAAACAAGACCCCTATATATGTTGTCTACAAGGACCCACCTCAAAACAAGGAACACATACAGACTGAAAGTAAAGGGCTGGAAAAAGATATTCCATGCAAATAGAGACCAAAAGAAAGCAGGAGTAGCTATACTCATATCAGATAAAATAGAGTTTAAAACAAAGGCTGTGAAAAGAGACAAAGAAGGCCACTACATAATGATCAAAGGATCAATCCAAGAAGAAGATATAACAATTATAAATATATATGCACCCAACATAGGAGCACCGCAATATGTAAGACAAATGCTAACAAGTATGAAAGGGGAAATTCACAATAACACAATAATAGTGGGAGACTTTAATACCTCACTCACACCTATGGACAGATCAACTAAACAGAAAATTAACAAAGAAACACAAACTTTAAATGATACAATAGACCAGTTGGACCTAATTGATATCTATAGGACATTTCACCCTAAAACAATGAATTTCACCTTTTTTCTCAAGTGATCACAGAACCTTCTCCAGGATAGATCACATCCTGGGCCATAAATCTAGCCTTGATAAATTCAAAAAAATTGAAATCATTCCAAGCATCTTTTCTGACCATAATGCATTCTCAATTACAGGAGAAAAACTATTAAAAATTCCAACATATGGAGGCTGAAAAACACGCTTCTGAATAACCAACAAGTCACAGAAGAAATCAAAAAAGAAATCAAAATATGTATAGAAATGAATGAAAATGAAAATACAACAACCCAAAACCTGTGGGACACTATAAAAGCAGTGTTAAGGGGAAAGTTCATAGCAATACAGGCATACCTCAAGAAACAAGAAAAAAAGTCAAGTAAATAACCTAACTCTACACCTAAAGCAACTAGAAAAGGAAGAAATGGAGAACCCCAGTGTTAGTAGAAGGAAAGAAATCTTAAAAATTAGGGCAGAAATAAATGCAAAAGAAACAAAACAGACCACAGCAAAATCAACAAAGCCAAAAGCTGGTTCTTTGAAAGGATAAATAAAATTGACAAACCATTAGCCAGACTCATCAAGAAACAAAGAGAGAAAAATCAAATCAATAAAATTAGAAATGAAAATGGAGAGATCACAACAGACAATACAGAAATACAAAGGATTATAAGAGTCTACTATCAGCAATTATATGCCAATAAAATGGACAACATGGAAGAAATGGACAAATTCTTAGAAAAGTACAACTTTCCAAAACTGAACCAGGAAGAAATAGAAAATCTTAACAGACCCATCACAAGCACGTAAATTGAAACCGTAATCAGAAATCTTCCAGCAAACAAAAGCCCAGGTCCAGATGGCTTCACAGTTGATTTCTACCAAAAATTTTGAGAAGAGCTAACACCTATCCTACTCAAATTCTTCCAGAAAATTGCAGAGGAAGGTAAACTTCCAAACTCATTCTATGAGGCCACCATCACCCTAATACCAAAACCGGACAAAGATGCCACAAGGAAAGAAAACTACAGGCCGATATCACTGATGAACATAGATGCAAAAATCCTAACAAAATTCTAGCAATCAGAATCCAGCAACACATTAAAAAGATCATATACCATGACCAAGTGGGCTTTATCCCAGGGATGCAAGTATTCTTCAATATCTGCAAATCAATCAATGTAATTCACCACATTAACAAATTGAAAAATAAAAGCCATATGATTATCTCAATAGATGCAGAGAAAGCCTTTGACAAAATTCAACATCCATTTATGATAAAAACTCTCCAGAAAGCAGGAATAGAAGGAACATACCTCATAATAAAAGCTATATATGACAAACCCACAGCAAACATTATCCTCAATGGTGAAAAATTGAAAGCATTTCCCCTAAAATCAGGAATAAGACAAGGGTGCCCACTTTCACCGCTACTATTCAACATAGTTCTGGAAGTTTTGGCCACAGCTATCAGAGCAGAAAAAGAAATAAAAGGAATCCAAATTGGAAAAGAAGAAGTAAAACTCTCACTGTTTGTAGATGACATGATCCTCTACATAGAAAACCCTAAAGACTCCACCAGAAAATTACTAGAACTAATCAATGAATATAGTAAAGTTGCAGGATATAAAATTAACACACAGAAATCCCTTGCATTCCTATACACTAATAATGAGAAAGCAGAAAAAGAAATTAAGGAAACAATTCCATTCACCACTGCAACGAAAAGAATAAAATACTTGGGAATATATCTACCTAAAGAAACTAAAGACCTATATATAGAAAACTATAAAACACTGATGAAAGAAATCAAAGAGGACACTAATAGATGGAGAAATATACCATGTTCATGGATCAGAAGAATCAATAGAGTGAAAATGAGTATACTACCCAAAGCAATCTACAGATTCAATGCAACACCTATCAAGCTACCAGCGGTATTTTTCACAGAGCTAGAACAAATAATTTCACAATTTGTATGGAAATACAAAAAACCTCGAATAGCCAAAGCAATCTTGAGAAAGAAGAATGGAACTGGAGGAATCAACCTGCCTGACTTCAGGCTCTACTACAAAGCCACAGTCATCAAGACAGTGTGGTACTGGCACAAAGACAGAAATATAGATCAATGGAACAAAATAGAAAGCCCAGAGATAAATCCACACACCTATGGACACCTTAAAGGAGGCAAGAATATGCAATGGATTAAAGACAATCTCTTTAACAAGTGGTGCTGGGGAAACTGGTCAACCACTTGTAAAAGAATGAAACTAGATCACTTTCTAACACCATTCACAAAAATAAACTCAAAATGGATTAAAGATCTAAACGTAAGACCAGAAACTATAAAACTCCTAGAGGAGAACATAGGCAAAACACTCTCCGACATAAATCACAGCAGGATCCTCTATGATCCATCTCTCAGAATACTGGAAATAAAAGCAAAAATAAACAAATGGGACCTAATTAAAATTAAAAGCTTCTGCACAACAAAGAAAACTATAAGCAAGGTGAAAAGACAGCCTTCAGAATGGGAGAAAATAATAGCAAATGAAGCAACTGACAAACAACTAACCTCAAAAATATACAAGCAACTTATGCAGCTCAAGTCCAGAAAAATAAATGACCCAATCAAAAAATGGGCCAAAGAACTAAATAGACATTTCTCCAAAGCAGACATACGGATGGCTAACAAACACATGAAAAGATGCTCAACATCACTCATTATTAGAGAAATGCAAATCAAAACCACAATGAGGTACCACTTCACACCAGTCAGAATGGCTGCGATCCAGAAGTCCACAAGCAATAAGTGCTGGAGAGGGTGTGGATAAAAGGGAACCCTCTTACACTGTTGGTAGGAATGCAAACTAGTACAGCCACTATGGAGAACAGTGTGGAGATTCCTTAAAAAACTACAAATAGAACTGCCTTATGACCCAGCAATCCCACTGCTGGGCATACACACCGAGGAAACCAGAACTGAAAGAGACACGTGTACCCCAATGTTCACCGCAGCACTGTTTATAATAGCCAGGACATGGAAGCAACCTAGATGTCCATCAGCAGATGAATGGATAAGAAAGCTGTGGTACGTATACACTATGGAGTATTACTCAGCCATTAAAAAGAATATATTTGAATCAGTTCTAATGAGGTGGATGAAACTGGAGCTGATTATACAGAATGAATTAAGCCAGAAAGAAAAACCCCAATACAGTATACTAACACATATATATAGAATTTAGAAAGATGGTAATGATAACCCTCTATGCAAGACAGCAAAAGAGACACAGATGTAAAGAACAGACTTTTGGACTCTGTGGGAGAGGGAGAGGGAGAGGGTGGGATGATTTGGGAGAAGGGCATTGAAACATGTATACTATCATGTAAGAAACGAATCGCTAGTCTAGGTTCGATACAGGATATAGGGTGCTTGGGGCTGGTGCACTGGGATGACCCAGAGAGATGATATGGGGAGAGTGGTGGGAGAAGGATTCAGGGTTGGGAACTCATGAACACCTGTGGCGGACTCATGTCAATGTATGGCAAAACCAATACAGTACTGTAAAGTAAAAAAATAAAATTTGAAAAAAAAAAAAACACCCGATAGCTAGTATGAAGTTAAGCTTTGTCTGTAGAGGGCACTAGAGGAGCACTAGAGAAGGAAGTGGTTTCTGTTCTTTCATTTCTTCAGAGTTGGGCTCCTGAAATATGAGATGAGCAACAGTTCCCAGCTGCTAGCTGTTACCCTGGTACCCTCTAAAGTAGCTTTAGGATTGTGCAGTCTGCAAGTCACCTCCCTAAAGATGGCTTTCCCAGCATCGCCTTGAATGGCTCTGAGCTTGTTTCAAGGCATTCAGCTTGTTAGCCTTTCTTGGCAGGAACAGATGCCTATCCAGTCAGTTCAGTTCAGTTCAGTCACTCAGTCGTGTCTGACTCTTTGCGACCCCATGAACCACAGCACGCCAGGCCTCCCTGTCCAACTCCCGGACTCCACCCAAACCCATGTCCATTGAGTGGGTGATGCCATCCAACCGTCTCATCCTCTGTCGTCCCCTTCTCCTGCCCTCTCCATGGCATGAAGAAAACCAGCCCCTAATGCCAAGATTACCTCTGTGTGTTTCCGTTTTCTCCTGATGTTGATAGCAGTGGAGATGGTGGAAAGTGGTTATACCCTGGGTATATTTTGAAAGTAAAGGTGATGGGATCTGTTGATACAGTGGATGTTAGGGCAAAGTATAAAGAATGATCTCATAGTTTGGAAGTCATGGAAGTGAGATCTGAGATATGAGAGAGGGAAAGAGGGCAGGTAGGGTAGAAAAATGACAGAAGAGGGTGATGTGGACACAAGTAGAAAAGAATTGAAGATGACTAACAAGAAAAGTGAGGACATGCAGGGTCAATGGACTAAAGGTCTTGTAATATCAAAGAATTGCTGGAGTCAGGGTATCAGAAGATGATAGCTAGGAAGACAGTATGAAAACAAAGATAGGCTTGGTGGTAAGAAAACATCCATATTTTAAAATAATCTTTTATTTGCTCCTCATACACATTTCATCATATATTCATATACTGATATACATTTATTTTCAGTAATAATTGAATAATTTACTATAGAGTGTAAATCACAAAACATAGGTAGAATGTATGAAGTGAATCAGAGACACCAAATATCATATTATTATCTTTGTAAGAAGTAGATAATCATGAGATTTAAGGAGAATCTTAAATCTTAATCTTCAGAATTAAAGAGGTAGTATACGCAATTAGGAAATCAGTTCTGATGTTCAGATCAATGAGAGGTTGTGTGTACTAGAAACATCAATATTAAAATAGAAACATAGTCAACAATCACATATTCCTGGAGATAGTGTGATAATCACAGGAAAATCATCCAAAACTACAGACATTAACAGAAACATAAATTAGTTGTGGGTTTTAACCACTGCAACAGTGTTTTCAAGTATTCAGAAGAGGACTTCTGGAGTTGGTGCAGATAGAGCACAAATCACCAAGTCAAAAAAAAAAAAAAAAAGAAGAGGACTTCTTAATTTTTTCAAGATATAGGTCTTGACTGTTGATTATTCTATTGACCTTGAAAGATTTTTGTCTATAGGACTCACTTGATCATTAGCTAGTGTTCATATATTTTATTCAAAGATACCACTATTTGTTAGAATTTATAATATACATTAAGTAATAAATTTTTGTCACTGAACCAAAATTATTTCAGTCCCAGTGAAATTTTACATCTTGGGTAGCCTCTGCAGCCTTGTTTTGGTAAATATATGATTTCAATGAAACTTTTTCAAAAACTGCCAACAGCTCATGAACGCTTCTTACTCAGTTATATTCATGGACTCTATCTGGGGAGTCAATCTATTAAGGAACAAAATGTCTATGTTTACATCCTTTTTCAGTTCCATTTTAACTTTTTCTCTTCCTCAGTTTCTTCTTATAGCCCCTCATTTATCTATTTCTCTCCTTTCTTCTCTTCTTCTAACCCAACGTCTGCTCCCCCATCCTTTTCTTTTCCTTGTCTTCTAGGAAACCTTTTCTCCTCCTGTTCTACTTCTTCTGTACTTGGATTTACATCTCCTGTTGTCTTTGTTTTCCACAGAGAATTTGTTCCTATGGCATTCATGGGTTCTTTTACAGAAAATTATGGACAGAATAATTAAAATATCAGTACTCTGGCTATGTAGTGATCCACAAACATAAGATATGTGAACATTTCACAAACACATTTGATTATCCATTGCTGATGTCAGTAAGGCATACATAGTCTCTTTGGTCTAAGCTTCATGTTCAAGATACAGCATCAATGAATACTTGAATTTTTCATGCAGCTTAGTATCCCTGTGAATTAAAGATATTACTAATGAACAGCAGTATGAAACTCTTTTCAACATTTTTTCAGTTTTTATTGCACTCAGGTGACTTTTTATTTTTAGTCTTTAGTTAGGTTATATAGTCTATGATGCTTTAAGATAAGCCAGACTCTAAAGCTGGGCTGTAAACTGAAATGACTCTGCTCCCAACTTTTCATAGATTTGCCCTATGAGTGGTTATAGGTCCCATGATTCTCCTGTTTCTTTCATAAGGCTGTTATGGTCAACGTTTATTGTACACTTACCATGCGTCATTCACTCTTCTAGAAGGCCCTGAAGAATACGACATAACCCCATGAGGTAGGTGCTATTATTATGTTCACTTCATAGATGAAAATCGGAGACATAGATTCCCCAAAGGTCACAAAGTAGGTGACAGAACCAAGATTTTAATTCAAGTGGTCAGTTTCCAAGTCTCAAGTGTTGATCACCATACGCCTGCTTCCTTGCTAAGGCAACTTGGAAATGCACGCATCGACCTCCCGACAGCTGAGATCTTCATCTCTGCTCCCTTTCATTATACAGCTGTCCTTTCACCTATCTTTATTCAGATCTGCTCCATCAGCAAGACCCTGGACTTGGCAATCCCTCATTCGGCTGCCTCCTTACCTTTAACGCCTCCCACTTTTTCACAACTACAGAACCTCCTCAGCATCCCCATTGAACCTCCTGACTCTTTGTTCTCCCAGGACCATTCATGCCTCATTCCTGCTTTCCCTTCCTTCTCTGCCACACCAGGAGGCCCTGCCATTGCTCTAACTCATCTTATATTTTCCAACCTTTTAACTTCACTCACTCCTTCTGTCTGGATTATTCTATCATCCCTCCCTCCATTTCAGCTTATTAAAAATATCCCCCAACCTTTAAATGCCAAAAACAAATGTGATGGGATGGATATAAATGTGTCTCCCAGATCCACAAGCTGCTTTACCTGGGAGATCTCAGGTCCTCTCTACCCACAGTACATCAGGAAGGATTTCCAGTCGGGTGGTGTTAGGGGGAGTTTTATTTGAAAATGGTTCCAAAACCTGTAAAAGGGATAAAGCAGAAAATTATGTTTGGGGAACGTCCATGCCCGTTGTTTTGCCAAGATCTGTCTGGTACCTGGTACTCTGCTCTCCCTGAGACAGCATTTCTTGTGCTGTTTTAGATATTTTTCTAGTTTCACATTTCCAGTATGTTGAATGCAGTCCCTTAAAACGTGACAACTGTGTCTTATTTTTATTTGTCTGTGATAGGCCTTCCTTTAAGGAATTAGCATATGTAAAATATAGATTTGCATTCTATACACAAAAGCATTAGGACCCAGTATTGGTGAGGGTGCAGGTAAGCAGGCTGGTACAATATTTCTGGGAAGGTGAGCTGCCTTCCTCAGAACAATCTGGCAGATGCATCAAAAGTCTACACGCTGCACGTGTGTTGGATACTAGCAGCTCCACTCCTAGGAATTTATCCTAAGAAACCACTATGAACGTATGCACGACACATCAACAAGTTTATTTGCCAAAACGTCATTTCAAATAATGAAAAGTTAGAAACTTACAGGGTGCATCAGAGATTGTTCAGTAAACACATAGATACAAAAGTATATATAGTACTGTCTCATTTTTATTAAAAAAAAAAACCTTGCCTGTGATGAAAGATGTGTGTGTGTTAGTTGTTCAGTCCTGTCTGACTGTTTGTGACCCCATGGATCATAGCCCGCCAGGCTCCTCTGTCCATGGAATTTTCCAGGCAAGAATACTGGAGTGGTTTGCCATTTCCTTTTCCAAAAGGAACTAGATACCAAAATTTAATTGCCTCTCTGGATGGCGAGGTCATTTGTTGTTTTAACTGTTTATTTGGAGGGTTTTTTTTAAAAAACATTAAAAAAAAATTCCTGCAGTAGATATGTATTGGTTTTATGACCAGAAAAATATTTAATAAACTCATAAATCCCATTTTGAGAACAACAAAGATAAATTGGACTGTGACTGCTTTCCAAGATTTATTATGGAATTCTCTTACACTTACACTTTTCTTACATTTATGACCTGTGTTATCAAAACAATACAACAAAATAGTCTTCAGCATCAGTATCCCAGAAACTTCCAAGTGAAAGTGAAAGACTCTCAGTCGTGTCCGACTCTTTGCAACCCCATGGACTGTATAGTCCATGGAGTTCTCCAGGCCAGAATACTGGAGTGGGTAGCCTTTCCCTTCTCTAGGGGATCTTCCCAACTCAAGATGGCATTATTTTTTTTAAGAAAAGTAACCTTCAAATCTCCCCCAAAGTTGCTACATTTCCTTTTTTTCCAGAACAAGAAGTATAAGTGCTGCTGAAAATGAGCAAAACTTGGAATATTTTTGAGCAGGTAAAATGTCTGAGGTTGATCTATGTGTCCCAACACTAGGGACCCCAAAGATAAATTAATGAGTAACAATGCAAATTACACATGTACTAGGATGACACTGAAGAACAACAGCAACAATAACCTCCCCTCCCCAACTGTGTGGGACGTTTTATTGAGAACAAATGAAGTTACTGAAGTGCTGATGCACTTAAGAAATAGGCCTGGGATGATACACAAAATGTTACCTGGGAGAGTGGGTGGAGGGAACAGCAGAAAACAGATACAGTTTTCAGGGAGGTGTGGGTGGGGTAGGTTTATTTCTTTTTATTTTATATACTTCTACATTCTTTAAATGTTTTAAAAATCATTTCAAAGCATTCAAAAAGAAATAAAAAAGAAAGTTCAAGACATGCCTGTGCTTTTGAGCTCAAGGCAGAAACTAGATAGTAGGCTTTGCTTGTTTAAAATTAAATTCCTGAACTTTCCAGAAGGTCAGTGGTAATGATAAGAAAGTATTCTCCCTCTTGCTGTTTATGTTGTAAATATGAAGATAGCAAGTGGGCCTTCCTGACCCTTAACTCAGCTAGTCCAATGATAGTCTCAAAGACATATACAGTTTTGCAGTGAGAAACTTGCACGGTTTTAAAGTGTAAGCAGGTAGAGATTCAGAGGGCCATTCCCCTTAACTAACTAGCTCACCAAAGTCATGCTCAGAGCTGGGCACTGACAAAAATGTGAGATGGGAAATGATTGTCTTCAACGATCAAGGCTTTGCACATAAACAACCCCTCCTTGTTCCTGTCTCGGCCAGGCACTTTTCTCTCTTATAACGCCCTTCCCTTTCCTGTACCAAGAACCACTTTCAGAAGAGACTGAAACATATCTGCATGAATGTAGAAACAATGACTCTTAAAATGTTATTTTCCTAACCAGATTTGCTTTTCAACAGATTAACAAAGAAATAAAGCGCTGATGGTGGAATCGCCCACATCCATCAAAATTTGGGGGCAGAGTCAGCCACTGACTGCTTATACACCCACAGCATCCTCTGCAGTGGTCTAGGGCACGGCCAGCATTTTCAGACTTACAGATGATGATATATGTCAGGATCCCGCTGGAGCCGGGTTTGGAATCCTATATACAGGTCGTCCCAGAGCAGACCATTCTTCACCACGTGTCTGATGACGTCAACCCGGCTCCGAATCTGAAACAGATAGGGAACAACTAGCAGGGGCGCCCCAGCCAGCACAGAGCATCGGTATCAACCCCTTGTGTCCCTGGAAGAGGCAGCTGTCTATAAGGCAGGGGTCTGAGAAGTCGAGGAGAAAAGCCTGCTGAAGTTGACATCACAGGCTGAGGTGGGGAAGAGGACATCGGAGTGCAGCAGAAATTGAAGGAAGGAAAACAGGAAGTGTATGCGGAGCTGGGGGAGCAGAGAGGGGGGCAGCAGAGTGACAGAGAGCACAGACAGAATCAGATTGCTGGGCTCAAATCCATGGTCTAGCTGTGTGATCCTGGCCACCATTCTGTGCCTCAGTTTCCTCATCTATAAAATGGAGATAATAGACCGTCCCTCAAGGGACCGTGGTGAAGATTCACTGAGTCAATGTACATAAAATGTGTAAAACAAGGCCTGCCACTGAGCAAGAATATCTTAATTCAGTGGCCAAGGCCCTTACCTTTCAAGAATCCCAACTCCTGACACAGGATCTGTTGACTAGGCAAAGGTGCCCAGGGTTAGGAGACAAGCAGAGATGGTTTTGAGTCTCAGCTCAGCACTTACTAATCATGTGACCTTAACCTTGCTAAGCCTCGGTCTCCTGTGTTACTGTTGTGAGAAAAAAAGAGATATTTATGAAATTTAAAAAAAAAAAAAGCACAAAGTAGTGTGACGGGAAGTTACTAAGGTTGGACATGGTTTTAACACTTCATTGGCATCCTTTTTCAGTATCCAGCATTACATTTTTTCTCCTGATAAATATGCTAATGCCAGGAGAGGCAACTTTATCATAAGTGACAGAATGATCAGAAGACTGGTGTTTGGATTTATTTCTCTTTCCCACACCATTCTGACAAAACAATGACATCCGCTGTGAACTGAGAAGGCAAACACAGGTCAAAGGATCGCTTATTTTGCCAACAGAGACTCAGAAACATGACTGTGCAGCTTGTCAAGTTGAGGACTGCCCAGCTAAGGTGCAGTATCAAGATCGAA
Source organism: Oryx dammah (assembly GCF_014754425.2). Lineage (NCBI taxonomy): Eukaryota > Metazoa > Chordata > Mammalia > Artiodactyla > Bovidae > Oryx > Oryx dammah. The sequence goes on from NW_024070195.1 coordinate 19,403,453, forward strand.
GTCCTCGCAGTGGAGGAGAGAAGGTCTTTCATGATCTTTCAAACTACAGTCAAGCACGTGGAAGAATCAGGCAGGCTTTGAGAAATGTTTGGACTATAAAATGGAAAGGTCTTGGTAGTTTGATTAGATCTGGGGATGAGGGAAAAGGGAAAAGGTGAAAAACTCTGCTTCTAGCTGGAGTCACTGGTGGGTTGGGGAGAGGGGGCGGAGGCACTAACATTGCAAATGATCAGACAGAAAACAAGAAAGCCCAGTTTTAAGAGAACAACGACGTGTTGAATTTTGAACAATGAGGTACAAAGATTTGGAAATCCAGGTGATATTATCCAGTAGGCAATTGACTCTAATGAATCCAAAGCTGGACAGTGTTGGTGGGAGCTGGGCAAAGTCTGGGCAGGACATATAGATTTTTGGAGCCATTAGCAGAGAAGTGGTGCTAGCAAATGTGTTCAGCTAGACACAGGCTTGAGAAGATGAGTGGGTTGAGCACAGAATCCTGATGGAAAACAGGAGATGTAAGTGGTGGCTGGAGAAAGAGACCCCCAAAGAAAACAGAAGAAGAAACGTTAGGAGGCCTAGTGTCACTGGAGCTGAGAAAGGACTTCTAATTCAAAATGATGGACAGACCCCATGCATAACCTGCCTCCACCCACTTCTGGATGCAACTGAAGTTTCTGACAAAGCAACTGCACAGGTATGAGCCGCCACAATGAAGAAGTGAAGTGAGTCGTTGGCGGGAGATTTCAACTAATGAATGTGAATGTGGAAAGCAGGTAGGTGAGTGGCATTAAAGAACAGGGCAGAGGCTGCAGAATCCAGCAGAGTACGAGAAAGGACATTCGGATTTGGAACGAGAAGAGGTAGGTACTGTGGATAACAGCAGGGGCACAAAGCACAAAATGAAACAGCGAACACCCACTTCCCTATGCTTACACATGGTTCCAGGGTCAAATACCTTCAGACAGTTCTCTGACTAAACGGAATCAATTTTACAGGAAGAATGAAGGCAGGGAGTGTATTTGTGATGCCTTATCACAAATACAAGGACCTCCACATTTTGATATTTAGGAGCCCCTCAGCCTAATAGCTGGCTCCTCACCTTCATAAACTTAAATGAGTGCTCCCTCATACAATACATACAATCTAGGTTATAGTTCATAGCCTTCTCCCTTTTAAAAAATTGAATTGGCCTTCCACATTTATAAATCTAGATATTTCACATGAAAATCCAGATATCCAAGTTTTCTGGAAAATTCAGAGGATCAGCTGGAGCTCAGTAGGGGCTCCTCCCTTCTCATGCTTTCCACTTGACCCAGTCCCCACTCAGCTCCACCTAGTTAAAGATCTGCCTGGGGTCCATCTGTGAGCATTTAAGCATGTAATCCCCACCTTCAAGTAAAGCCTGCTGGACAATAAGTCTTACCCATATACAGAGAGCCCTGAGTCAGCTTGAAAAGGTTTGGGTTTTTTTTTGGTAAATATGGATTAATCCCTTAATTCTTAAAAGTCACCACAGTGGAAGGAAGGTTGGATAAGCAACACTGCATGCAACTAGAAGCCAAAGGAGTAATGCCTTCAGGTGTCCGTGGAAAGTGACTGCCACCCAGCATTATGTGTTCAGCAAGCTGCTGTGCAAGATCAGGCAGGAAAGAACTTAAAGGGTAGCTCCTGTGCAAACTTTCTTCAGCAGATACCTAAGCAGAAAATACCACACAGGAGGAAAGCAAAGAAGTGAAGACATGGTGGTGTCTAGAAGAGGCTGAGGGAGGTCACAGGGTGACAGATTGGCAGCAGACCTAGAGAGGAGCCCATCCAGACCGGAGCAGGAGCTCCTGAGAGCACTAGGAGCTGGGCATCTAGGAAAGATGGAGAGTTGGCCTGATAGAAAATATATTCATGTGTTTGAAAGGCAGTGAATGCCTCCCCTCCAAAAAAGGCAATATGAGAAGGCTCCAAGTGGCAAGAGATGGAGCTCTTCCAAGGATAACCTCTTTAAACAAACCTCAACATACAGAAATATCACTAATATCCTGAGATATAAAAGCACTTGAGTCAAAACAGGGACCACCATGTATGCGGCAGGCATGATGATTTGCCCCATGGTGTGGTAAGTCTGCTCATTTGTATTAAAGAGAGCTCTTGCTAGCTTTATTCAACAGAAACAATGTGAAAAGCTGTAAAAACACGCCTTTTTTTCTAATGACGTATTTTAAATGAACTTTTGATTTTAAAAATTCCAAGGAAAAATCTCCCTTATGGTTAAGACATACCTTAATTTATAAGTTTCGTAAATTCAGATTTAAGAAGCAATGTAGTGGCTAAATACACAGACTCTACAGTTAGACCACTTGCTGCTAAAGCCTTCATCATGATTTACAAGCTGTATGACCTTGGGCAGATTATTGAACCTCTCAGCATGGCATTTTCCTCATCTGTAGGGGAGTATAGTAATATCGATTCATATCATGGTTGTTATATTAAATGACTTAATATTTATGAAGCTGTGTTATGTATGTGTTTGGTAAAAAAAAGCAATAAAATATCAGGTTCATTTTGCTTAAAATGGGTGTTTCATGTAGCATTTTCCTACGTGTGAAAACTCAGTTTTTTAAAACCCCCAAAGCAGGCAGTAGATTATCGGTTTTACTAAAGTTTCAGCATAGGATTCTCTTCAACAGCAAGTACTAAACATAAAAATACAAATCCAATTATTAAAATGTAGTTTAAGAACAGGCCTATTATATAAAGGTACATTTGCTGCTGCTGCTAAGTGACTTCAGTCGTGTCCGACTCTGTGCGACCCCATAGACGTCAGCCCACCAGGCTCCCCCGTCCCTGGGGTTCTCCAGGCAAGAACACTGGAGTGGATTGCCATTTCCTTCGCCAATGCAGGAAAGTGAAAAGTGAAAGTGAAGGTAACTTCTATAATTAAGGCATTACACATTTATATGGCACATGTTTAATATGCTTAAGGGCAGACTATACACCCTCCTAATTTATTAAGTGATTCTTACATGTACACAGAATTTAAAATTACAATCCATGCTCATATATATTATGTCATTTGACTATCATAAAAAAATTATAAAGTACGAAGAAGCCCCATCGAAGGGGGAGAAAAAAAAAAAAAAAGACTTGAACAGGGATTCAAAGGCTCATAGTCAGTAATCCTAATCAGCAGGGGTAGGGAATCCATACCAGTCTTGACATTGTGTCCAAAGCCCCAGCTCTTAACATCATGCCTGACTTGGGCTAGGGATCTGCTAAAAGTTGGAACTCAAAATAGGTGTTGGTTTATGTTGACAGTTTTCTGTAGAAAGCCACCAATAGGGTTTGTTTGTGGAAGGAGACATTGCTGGAGAAAAGGTAAAGGGGCAGACAAAGATCAATGCTTGCAGGTCTGCTAACAGCACAGGCGGGTCAGCTGTTTGGAAGGAAGCAGGTAGAAAAGCCAGTCTTTGCAAATGACTCAAAAAGAAGCAAGTATGGAGTTTAGTTAAAAATATTCTTTCAATATCGGCATATTAGTTGTGACAAGTGTAGCATGTTAAAGTAGTATGTTAACATTCTCTGTAGTATCCTTGTGACTTTACTGTAAAGCTACTCCAAATTTTTTTGGAGTAAATTTAAAAATTTATTTATTTAGGAAGGAAGGAAAGAAGGAAGGAAGGAGCATTTCCACTGGTGTTGCTGCTTACTTCCTCATATGGATGTTCCCGGCTTGGTCTTTCTTTTGGAAAGGATAAATCTAGAAAGTCAACCAAATAGTCATATCCTCCAGGAAAAGGGCTGAAGTCCTCATCTGTCTCAATCATCTGTGCAAATGACAACATGGTAAAGGGAAGAAGCATATCAATCTGGTGGTCAAGATCCTCAAAAAATTCTAATGTACAAGCAAATGATAGCAATGAAGTGGAGTAAATATAAAAAGAGGCTTGTCTCTCTCTTCTCTCCTACTCCCCCATCAGTCTATGTGGCTCTCTAACTCTCTCTTCTCTTTCCTGAATTGAATTCAAATCCTACTCTTCTACACTAGCAAAACTGCTTCATATCACTAACTTCATTCAGATTTACAGAGAAGGTTATCATTGTCTTAGATATATGTATAATTAGTATACTTAGTAATTAGTAAGTACAATTAGTAATGAGCTATCAAATACCACTGTAGTTTGCAGGCTAAAAAATAAATAAAACGTGGAATGTTTCTTACCATCACCTAGCAGCCAAACATAAAGAGTGTCATTGAAAGTTCCAAATATTTTCTCTTTTTCATATTAATCACTCAACTGAAAATCTCATTTAGACCAAAGTTCCTCAGGTCTTCGGGTTTCAAAGACAATTTTCTAAAAAATATTTGGGAGCTAATAGAGGCATCAATATTTCATTTTGCTAAGTGAGGACTTAAAAAAAATTCTTACATCTATTATCTTTTTATTTCATTAAAGGAAGAAGGCTTTCATGCCTCAAAAATAGAAAGGACTAATCTTGGAAGCCTGGCATGCTGCAGTCTATGGGGTCGCAAAGAGTTGGACACAATTTGGCAACTGAACAACAACAATCTTGGAATAATAACAGTTCATCCCAAGAAAAGAGAGTTGACATCTTTGTAACCATACTCACATGCATACTCATACTTGTTTCATTACCGACCAGCAAAAACTTTGTCACAGCCTGGCACTGACCTCTGGGGTAGGTTTTTAGGACTTACTGATTTTGAGAATGCTAAGTATTGTCTGCTACCAAGTATTAATGTTCAGGGGTTGAAAGGTAAACTTGAAACTAGTCCTCACCCCGAGGGTAACCAATCTTTGTTTCCAAGGGTATAATGTTGTCCATTTCCTGATGTGTTCCCTAAACTTTGCTCCCCATACACAAATTCGGGCACTAAATATAAGTGGGATAAAATAAACAGATGAGTACTGCAGGGATTTCCAGCCCATTTTGGACCTCCTCTTTCTCTTTCACGCTCTGCTTTTCAGTACATATTTTGCTTTTGGATACATCCTCAGTTTTCTGGTGACCAGCTTACAGCATGAACCACTTGAGCCTAGAAGCTCTGTGTGTATGTATCAGGGCTAATTTAAGTTCCAGGCTGACCCTGTGGTTAGTGAACCTCACTCCTTACCATGGCTGCAGATAAGAATTACCCACTTCCTGCTGCTACAGGACACCACCCTCTCTGGTGGGGTCCACCTGCCAGTTTCACAGTTTAAATAGCTTTTTCTGCCATACAAACACAACACCACAAAAAACCGACAAAACAAAAGCAACTAACACATGGTGATGGGAAGAAAAAGAATCCTCCCAAAGAGAAACTGAGCTGGACCTCAGAATGCTTCCTATGAAAACATTTTCAAAAAGGGATTGTTTAAGCACATTGTCCCATCAATTCTCTGTGAAGCAAATGGTAGGAGTTAAAAACTGCTTATTGAGAAACAAATTGGAATATGAAGGGGTTTTCATATACTTCCATAATACAGGAAAGCAAAGACAAATGGTACTTCATAAGCATACCCTGACCACCAGGTTATAATCCTTAAATCCAGCCCAAGTGAAGTATTCTTTTATCCAGGATGAGTGATGAAATATTTCATCTCCTACAGCAGCATTCAAGATTTTCAAATATGGTCCAAAGTCCCAGGAATCCTTGTAAATTTTAGTCCCCTCCGGAGGCTCAATGATGCCTTTGCTTAAAGACAAAAAGATGAGAGAAGGAAAGAAGACAGCAATAAATAAGGAAGGAAGGAAGGCAAAAGTTAGCACTTCAATTTCAACAGTCAATCAGAGGAGCAGCTTTTCGATCATTCAGGTGGTACCCAGGGGTCCCACAGAAGTGCTTTGGGGGACACTTCCCCAGCCCTCAGCAGAATAGCTCCTGTTAATTGTTTAGTGTGATGGCTCTCAAAGTCAATACATTTAAAGATAAAAGTTCTTGTCTGGAAAAAAAAAGTTGGAAAGCCACTGATGCAGACCCTTTCAGCTCAAATCACTAAATTATGGGAATGTTGAATATAATATGGTCATGTTGAATTTGTAGAAGCCTGCTCACACCTGCCCTGCCCCCCGACCTCCACTAGAATATAAGTTTGATGAGAACAGCATCTGTGATTGGCACACAGAAAGTGTTAGTCGTATCCACCTCTTTGCTACTCCATGGACTGTAGCCTGCCAGGCTCCTCTGTCTATGGGATTTCCCAGGTAAGAATACTGGAAGGGGTTGCCCTTCCCTTCTCCAGAGGATCTTCCCAACCCAGGGATCGAACCCTGGTCTCCTGCTTTGCATGCAGATTCTTTACTGTCTGAGCCACCAAGGAAGCCCGGCCATAGCAGGGGCCCCACAAACATTTGTTGCACATAGGAATGACTTTAGCCTGTCCTCAAGATATACCGAGAATTTGTATCTCTAATATATGGTCATCTTTCTGTACTAATCAAAGCTGACAGACAGGGCAACTCTACCTGGAAACCCAGTCAGCAATATGGATGACAGTTCTCTGACATTCCTAAAGCTGTCCATCCAATGTGAGGATGGATCATTGCATGGGACATGGAAACTCGAATCCTGGTAATAGAATAGAATGTGATCGGGATGAGGGAACGGTGATGAGGAAATGGGCACCTAGCTAGTAGTAGTAGAGATTAGGCAACTCTGCGGCACTTCTCAAAACAACACTTTTAGTCCATTGTTTGACTAAAGCTAGAGAAGCACTGGTTTTGGTAATAAATTACTTGTCAAATCCTAAAGTTTCTAACTTTTAAATGAATCGCAAATCTGCTTCCTCAACTCCTCTCCTCATCTCATTTTTTAGCCTCACTAATCTCTTGCTGGATAGAGCCTCAACCTCCCAGTTGGTCTTCCTGACCCCAGTTCTTCCCATGGTGGCCCCTTCCCCCAGGAAATGCTCTTCTGTAAACGGAAATGTGTTTTTTTTTTTTTAAAAAAAAAACAACGCAGTAATGTTCCTTCCTCACTTTATAACTTTCTCAAGCTCTCCTTACTCATAGGCAAATTCCTTGGACTGTTTTGCAAATTCTTTCCAGCCCTGGCCGGACACCCTGTCTCACCCTTTCCCTCCCCTTTCACTTACCGCCCCTATACTGGGGTGGATTTAACTTCATGAGGGAAGGACCTCTTCACAGCTGTTTGCCTGTACCTACTATGATGCCAGGTTTACAGAAGGAGCTCAGTAAGTCCTTTCTGAATGAATGGCATACTATTCACTTACTCAAAGTAAATACTAATACAACATTGTAAATCTACTATATTTCAACAGAAACATTTTTTTAGAAAACAAACAAACAAAAAAAGTATCTGCATTCTCCAAACTCATGACATTATTTGCACCTCCCTTCTCCAGCACGTGCCAGAATCGCGATATCTCTCGCTCTCTTAATTACTCTCTGAAACCTCCTCCTGTTTTCTAAGGCACAAATGCTTTCCTGGACACATTTACTGTTCTCTCCTGCCCATCCTCCCCTCACAAGAAGGCAGAGTTAAGCACTTAGTCTCCTTATATCCCTTACTCTGTGTGTTACAATTGAGAATCCAACAATAATCAACCCTCTTGTTACCCAGAATGCTTTGGTGTGACTCGATGATACAAATGCAGAGTCCTGGGCTCTGCCTCCTATCTACCTAATCAGAATCTTAGAGGGTGGAACCCAAGGAGCTGCAGTTATCCAAGTGACTGGAGTTATTCTGATGTGCTTTCAAGTTTGAGAATTATTACCATAGGATACCTCTGGGGAACTGGAGAGAGAGGATGGAGAATTCTGCAAATGCCAAACGCCAGACTCTTGAATGCCCTGCTAAAACCTGAAATAATTAAAAACTTCTCTCACCCCTGATCTAGAGGATACACACTGCTTTTACCCTTGAGATACTGGGGAGATTCTAAGGAATTTTAAGCAGGGAAGGGGACAGAGTTCTGCATTAAAAAAAAGTATTTTTGGCAGCAAGGCAGAGTAAGGACTTTCAAACTCCTTGCCTGTGATCCCAGTAAGAGTTCTATTTTGCATCAGGACTCCCACATGGGCACCTGTGAGACAAAAGTTTCCTGAAATAATACTATCCCTTGTTATATGTATTTGGGCAACATACTCCGGTCTATTTGATTTTACTCTATTACATTTTTTTTTTAATGCTAGTTGTGGTAACCATTGATTTCTCAACCCACCAGTGGACTGTGACCAGCACAGTTATCAGGATGTGCTGAAGAATGGATCAGAGGAGAGGCTCAGGGGCCACTGCAGGAATCTAGGTGAAAAATTGTGAGAAGCTAAATTAAAGTCACAATGGAAGAACTATAGTGATGTATTTGTAAGAGATTTATGCAGCAGAATTGATGAGATGTGGCAACCAGTTGGGTATGGGAGGTTACAAAAGGTTATAATCAGCTGGCTGCACCATTCATGCCAACTTTGCAAAGGGAAGGCCAAGAGAGGGGTGTGCTTTTGGTGTGTCCAGATTTCCAACACATTTAGTCCATTTCTAAGTAAAGGTGAGGAACTAACAGTTTCATTTGGCTCAAAACAAGTATTTGTAAGGGGCTTCCTAGTGGCACAGTGGTAAAGCATTCCCTGAGTTGGGAAGATCCTCCGGAGAAGGAACTAGCAACCCACTTCAGTATTCTTGCCTGAAAAATTCCATAGACAGAGGAACCTGGCAGGCTACAGTCCATGGTGCTGCAAAGAGTTAGACACGACAGAGCGACTGAGCCCACACGCAAGTATTTGAAAAGTCTCGGCCTGCGACATCATGGCGCACATTTCCTGACCGCACTCCCAGGGCACTGTCTCCTGTTCACATGCACTGCCTATGGAATTGGCAGTTGGGTAGACTGGTTCCACACAGGAAAAGGAGGACATCAAGGCGGTATGCTGTCACCCTGCTTATTTAACTTATATGCAGAGTACATCATGAGAAATGCTGGGCTGGAAGAAGCACAAGCTGGAATCAAGATTGCAGGGAGAAATATCAATAACCTCAGATATGCAGATGATACCACCCTGATGGCAGAAAGTGAAGAGGAACTCAAAAGCCTCTTGATGAAAGTGAAAGAGGAGAGTGAAAAAGTTGGTTTAAAGCTCAACATTCAGAAAACGAAGATCATGGCATCTGGTCCCATCACTTCATGGGAAATAGATGGAGAAACAGGGGAAACAGTGTCAGACTTTTTTTGAGGGGGGGCCTCCAAAATCACTGCAGATGGTGACTGCAGCCATGAAATTAAAAGACGCTTACTCCTTGGAAGGAAAGTTATGACCAACCTAGATAGCATATTCAAAAGCAGAGACATTACTTTGCCAACAAAGTTCCATCTAGTCAAGGTTATGGTTTTTCCAGTGGTCATGTATGGATGTGAGAATTGGACTATGAAGAAGGCTGAGCACCAAATAATTGCTGCTTTTGAACTGTGGTGTTGGAGAAGACTCTTGAGAGTCCCTTGGACTGCAAGGAGATCCAACCAGTCCATTCTAAAGGAGATCAGCCCTGGGTGTTCTTTGGAAGGAATGATGCTAAAGCTGAAACTCCGGTACTTTGGCCACCTCATGTGGAGAGTTGACTCATTGGAAAACATTCTGAGGCTGGGAGGGATTGGGAGCAGGAGGAAAAGGGGACAACAGAGGATGAGATGGCTGGATGGCATCACCAACTCAATGGATGTGAGTTTGAGTGAACTCCAGGAGATGGTGATGGACAGGGAGGCCTGGCGTGCTGTGATTCATGGGGTTGCAAAGAGTTGGACTGAGCGACTAAACTGAACTGAACTGAATGTTTATGCTCATATGAAAACTAACTCTCAGCCTCATTGTTTTTCACTTTGAGCTGTATCAAATATCCTTCAAAGAAAAAACTTCCTTACTCTTTATTTTCAAGGAAGGTTCTGAGGTGAGGAAAACACTTGGGTTAACTATTATATAGGATGAAAAAATTATTTATAGTACTGAGAAAAAAAATTCAATCTTTTATCCCCTAGATTTGAAAGATACTTATTTAATAGTTTTTTATTTGAAGGGTAAGAATTCTGTTTAGAAAAGTGATGTGTGGATATTAATTCATGACAAGTTTAGGATGCTACTCAAAACCTCCCAAACTTAGTATTCCTATGAATCGGGACCTACCAAGAGGCCATAAGTATATCCTTTATTTTCTCATAAAATTGAAAAAAAAATCCCTGAATCATTTATATTCTTTAGTAAGTATTTAAGCCAAACCTGTCTGTTGGATCCTTTAGCATCCTACCCAGATCAAGAGTGGCTCCAGGTCGCGGTGTCCATGTTAACACATCAGAATTTTTCTTGATAAGATTGTTGAGTTCATCTGGGTCATTTTTGATGTTTGTTTCCTTAATGTACCTGAGAAATAAAGACATTCCCATGTCAGAAAGCTTATTCTCAGTTGAAATTCCGATTAGAACAATGACAGAATTTTTATTTGTTTCTTCTTCATTCATACTTCCCAAGCCCCCTCTACTTACCTCAGGAAAAATAAAGACTATATTTGGGCTAATGTTCCTAATTAGGGAAGAGCTATTAGTCAAAGAAGGTTGCATTTATAGCTTGTTTTTAAGTAATAATCACATAGCAATTGGAATTGAAGTTAGACAGAGTGAAATTATTATAAAGAGCTGGGAATAGCATACTCATATTTAATTTTTCCCAGTTTTTTAAAAATTGAAGTATAGTTATTTATAATAGTGTGTTAGTTTCAGGTGTATAGAATATTGGCTTGTTTTAGTGTATTTAATATTAATTAAATGGTGGTGGTGGTGGTTTAGTCGCTAAGTTGTGTCTGACTCTTGCAACCTCATAGACTGTAGCCTGCCAGTCTCCTCTACCCATGGGATTCTCCAGGCAAGAATACTGGAGTGGGTTGCCATTTCCTTCTCCAGGGCATCTTCCCAACCCAGGAACTGAATCCAGGTCTGCTGCACTGCAGGCAGATTCTTTACTGGCTGAGCTATAAGGAAAGCCCTTTAATTAAATATATAGATGATTAAATATTATCTGGTATGTAAATGCTAAGCAAATAACATGAACTAATTGTTTTTATCTTTACAACCCACTAATGAGACACCACCCTTATGGGAGAAAGTGAAGAGGAACGAAAAAGCCTCTTGATGAGGGTGAAAGTGGAGAGTGAAAAAGTTGGCTTAAAGCTCAACATTCAGAAAACGAAGATCATGGCATCTGGTCCCATCACTTCATGGGAAATAGATGGGGAAACAGTGTCAGACTTTATTTTTGGGGCTCCAAAATCACTGCAGATGGTGACTGCAGCCATGAAATTAAAAGACGCTTACTCCTTGTAAGGAAAGTTATGACCAACCTAGATAGCATATTCAAAAGCAGAGACATTACTTTGCCAACAAAGGTGCATCTAGTTAAGGCTATGGTTTTTCCAGTGGTCATGTATGGATGTGAGAGTTGGACTGTGAAGAAGGCTGAGCACCGAAGAATTGATGCTTTTGAACTGTGGTGTTGGAGAAGACTCTTGAGAGTCCCTTGGACTGCAAGGAGATCCAACCAGTCCATTCTGAAGGAGATCAGCCCTGGGATTTCTTTGGAAGGAATGATGCTAAAGCTGAAACTCCAGTACTTTGGCCACCTCATGCGAAAAGTTGACTCATTGGAAAAGACCCTGATGCTGGGAGGGATTGGGGGCAGGAGGAGAAGGGGACGACAGAGGATGAGATGGCTGGATGGCATCACTGACTCGATGGACGTGAGTCTGAGTGAACTCTGGGAGTTAGTGATGGACAAGGAGGCCTGGCGTGCTGCGATTCATGGGGTCACAAAGAGTCAGACACGACTGAGCAACTGAACTGAACTAAATTAGATACCTGCCTTTATAACTCTCATTTTATACAGAAAGAGACTAAGGATCAGAGGGGCTGGGTGACTTGTCCCAGGTCAGCAGTGTCCATCCAGTGTTCTATTGCCAGAGCGGGGCTTGACCTTCCCAGGAGGTCACAAGGTGGAGCCTCTCCCCAACTTTAGGAGAAAGTCTGATCAATCTTTCCAACCTCTTCCACCATGTAAGGTTATATTAAAAAAGATAGGCATCTATGAACCAGGTAGCAGGCCCTCACTAGACACTAACTCTGCCAGCACCTTGATCTTAGACTTTCCAGTCTTCAGATGTGTGAGAAATAAATTTCTGTGTTTTATAAGCCCCCTCCCAAATAAGTCTTTCCATTCAAAACCATTAAAATCCACTGGTTAGAAAAGAGCACACACACATCCTCGGTCACAGCCCCTCCTGAGATCTAGTTTCTCATTGTGTTATTGATCAGAGCTGAGTATCTTCCCAAATTTAATTACAAACCACAGTCTTTCTGGGAAAGTTCTAAGTCATCAATTTCAATGTTACTTGGGAAGGTAATTGTGGTGGTGCTGGAGTCAAAAAAGAGAGATTCAGAGAAACAGGCTTTGTCACTGTACTTCATCAGACATGGGTGACCCAAGCATTTTTGTTAAAGGGAATTTTACTTTCTTGTACTACAGCTTGGTGACCTAGACTGGATAGATATTTTCAGCCAGATATACAAACATATGTAAGCACTGCAATTTCATAGCTCCAAGGTGACTTACATTATTTATGATCTTGGGATCAATTTTGCAGACATGAGTAATGATGTCTGTCCACCCAAAGATGTCTAACTACTTCCTTCCTGCACATGTGAATGTCCTTCCACTGGCACAGCCGTCAATTTGAAGCAGTGTCACCTCTTTGTCCCATCTTCTTCCTACCTCTCATCTCAAAATGATTCATTAACTGGTTTCCTTGCCTCCTGAGAAACATGACGCTATCAGATTACTCTTTCTAAAACACAATGTGTGGCATTCACAAAATTCTTTAACTTCTTTGTCTATCTCTAAAATAATAATAAAATGAATACACATCCAGATGCCACCCTCTGAGGGGTATTGTGAGTACCAAGGGTAACATCTGCCAACCACGAATACACAGAAGAATGGCTTGTAATCACTTTAAATGCCAGCATCATGTTAAGTGGTCAAGTGTCCTTTTGGTAAGAAACCATCATATCCATTTCTTCTCCAGGTTCTCACAATGCAACCTCCTTGATATTTCTAGAATCGGAATTCTCTTCTCAGTTGCCAATGTTTTTCATCAGTCCTTTCGAGATTGTTGTAATGATTTTCAAACTGGTCTCCAGGATCGACATTCCTATCTCCCTTCCCACCAGACACACAGCCTAACCTCCCTGGTGCACATCTGATCATGTCTCTGCTCATCAGACCCCTTTACCGGGTTCCTCATTCTCAAGGATAAATCCAAGTCATGTGGAGTGGCACACAGTGGTGTTCACTGTCTGGTTCCCTCCATTTCCTCCTCCCCGCTTCCTCAAACACGTGCCTCCGTCCCCTACACTGAACTGCAGTCAGTCATCTCAGCATCTTTCTATCTTTGTTGGTCAGGGTTTACTCATACCTCAAAACTTTGTTTCAATCGTCCCATCCATAGTTTCCAACAGTCATTTTCTGACTCCCACCTGTATCCCACTGCCTTCAGAATATGCATGTACTACAGCATTTATCATTCTACATCATCATTGTTTTTCTCTTCCAACTCTGAAGACAATCATTTCATCCCTGGTTCTCCAGCACCAAGAACATGCGGCTCAATAGATGAATGAATGAATGAGGAACAGTATTGATCAAAAGAAATTATTATTTAGCCTTAGACCAGTCTATCTGAAAATATTTGGAAGATGTGAGACAGCTACATAATATCAACAAGTAATAAAGGGAACACATCAGCAATAGGACATATTAATTGATAAAACACATGTAGATATGTCACCAGACAACATAGAACTTCAAAATGAAAGCAGTCAGGTTTTAATGATGAGACACATGAAGCCCAGAAAAGTAAAAAACAAAAAAAAAATTGGTCCTAATAAGTGGTAGTAGGGAAAAGCCTAAATTCTATGTACACTGTTTCTCCTATTGTACTCTGAAGCCTCAGTTGATGAGAAATTATGGTCAGTACTTAGAGGATTTTGCCATAAAAATGAATCTCAAGGACTACTTCTTTACTACCCGACAAGTTTACAGGTAAATGTACTCTGAGTAGAATGACACATGCATTCCCTGTCTGCTTATAGGAAGTCCCTGCCCTTTGTACACAAAATGCTCTCGTTACTGATCACAAAGGGGCTCTTCATGAAGCAGATGGCACTGGTGTTTGCTCATAAAGACACTTTTATCGTTAACGGCTGAGTAACTGTGTGATGAAATAGATGCTCTATATAACTGACAGAGTCTTGTAAAAAAATTACAATATCTATAAGATTTTAACACTTAAAATATTAAAGCTATGCTTCAAGATTTACTAAATGAATAAACTGTATATTTTGTTTCTTTCAAAGGGTTGTGACTCATATAAAATGTGCATATATTAAGATATGCGTGGTCTTACAAATATGATCTAAATAAACATATAGCTTTAATTAACATGGCTGAGGTGTTAAGAGTAATTGTTTAGGTTTTTTAATTTTTAAGATTACTTAGATCCAATTTTTGGACTGTTTGGGGTGATCAACTCTATGAATTTTAACATATGTGTAGATTTGTGCAACTACCATTGCAGTCAGGATACAGAGCAGTTCTCTCTGCTCTATATTCTGTTCTCTCAAAACTCCCTCTTGTTGGCCCATCAGTCAAACTCTCCCCTCAGCCCAGCCCTTGGCAACCATCAATCTGCTCTCCAACCAGTAGTTCTGCTTTTTCTGGAATGTCATGTAAGTGGAATCACACAGTTTGTAATCTTTTGAGGCCAACTTCTTTCACTTAGCATGATGCCTTTGAGATTTGTCTATGTTGCTGTGTATATCAACAGTTATCTATTTTTTGATTTGTCTATGTTGCTGTGTATATCAACAGCTATCTATTTCTTATTGCATTTATAGTGTGGATATACTATGGCTTGTTTATCCATTCACCTGTTGAAGGATATTTGAGTTGATCTGGTAATTATGAATAGAACTACTATTAATA
This sequence comes from Oryx dammah, assembly GCF_014754425.2. Classification (NCBI taxonomy): domain Eukaryota; kingdom Metazoa; phylum Chordata; class Mammalia; order Artiodactyla; family Bovidae; genus Oryx; species Oryx dammah. The sequence goes on from NW_024070195.1 coordinate 19,418,480, forward strand.
TTTGTGTGTAGTTTTTGTGTTCAATAAAAGTTTAGTTTCTCTAGGGTAATTACCCATGAATGGAACTTCTGGATTGTATGATAAATGTATATTTAAAGAAACAGTCAAACTGATTTCCAGATAGCTGTTTCATTTTGAATTCTCAACAGCAATGTCTGAGAAGTCTTATTGTTCTATATCTTTGTCATAATTGAATAGTGGTAATCTTTCATTACATTTTATTAATTTTCATTCTTATTTTATTAATTTTAATTATATTAAAATTTTATTAATTACTTTTATTACTTTTAATTATTTCATTGTGGTTTTAATCTGCATTCTCTAATGGCTAATGATACAGGCACATCATTTCTTATGCCTATTTGGTGAAGTATCTGTTTAAATATTTTGCCCATTTATTTTTTAGTTCTTTGCTTTCTTACACTGAATTTTTAAAGTTAATTATATATTTTAGACACAAATTGTCAATCAGCTATATGACTTGCAAACATTTTCTCACAGTCTGCAGTTTGTCATTTTACTCCCTTAGCAGTGTCTTTCACAGAGCAAATATTTTAATTTTGATAAAGCGCAATGTATTAAAATTTTCACTGAACTGATTGTGCTTTTGGTGTCATATCTAAGAAGACTTTGCTTAACCCAAGCTCATGAAGATTTTCTCCTATATCTTCCTCTGAAAGTTTCATAGTTCTCCATTTACATTTTTATTTATGACCCATTTAGACTTATTTTGGGGGATACAGTGTAGGGTTTACACTGAGGTTCATTTTTTGCACATGAATGTCCAATTGCTCAAATAACGTTCATTAAAAGGACTATCCTTTCCCCATTGAACTGTTTTTGTACCTTTGTCAAAAATCAAATGGCTATATGTAGGTGGATCTATTTTTAGATTCTGTTTCACTGCCCTACGTGTTTATCCCTTCATCAATATCATGCTGTCTTGATTTCTGTAGTTTTACAGTGAGTCTTACAATTGGGTAGTGTGGTTCCTCCACAAGTGTCCCTCTAGAGTCATTTTCCTTTTATCTGTATAACTTTCTTTGGCATTTCTCTTGAATGAGCTCTTCTTGTAATGAATTGTCTTAGTTTTCCTTTAATCTGGGAATGTTTTTATCTTACCTTCATTCTTGAAGGATATTTTCACTGGATATAGAGTCTATGTTGACCGTTCTTTTCCTTAAGCACTTCAAAAATACTATTTTACTACCTGCTAGTCTCCATAGTTGATGACTAGAAATCCAGTTACTTGAATTCTTCCATGAATACAATGCATTCTTTTTCTCTGCCCATATTTCTGTTTTTCCACAGATACAGACTGTCTCTCTACCTCTCTAAGCCACCTGGTCCATTCTTAAACTTTCAGGCAGAGATCCCTTTTGTGGGTCCCCTGCAAAAGTTATTTCCTTCTCACATTTTAGGTAATAGATTAAAACACTTCAAATGTCTATTATTTTATCTAATTCCTCTTCTCTGGTCAAGCCTTAGACCAAAAGGTCATCCCTAAGGATGCTTAACTTATCTGCCTTCAGACTATAAGGTTTGACATGAAACACATAACATGAAGCCAAATAAGGAAATCCTCTGGGTCTTTTTTTTTTTTAATTCAAGCTCAGAAGTACTTCCTCACCATCCTAACTTTAATACTTTCCAGTGTCATGTGGTAAATATTTCTATCAATTTTTACTTTTCCCTTGAGTGACCCATAGGTTAGAACATGAAAGTAATTGAATGACACACTGTTTCACCTTCTCCAGCAGACTCTCTCGATTGATCTTGGATATGCTTTCTCTTTATATCTTTTAACAGACGCTCATCACTGTCCAAGACAGTGTGGAGTACAAAATGTCACCACAGTCCAGTTCCTCAGTTCTTGGGTATTTTCATATAGTGTGATGTGTGAGAGCTGTAAATAGCAGCAAAATCTTTTTCTCTGCTCCTTTTCCCATTGCTTGAAGGACAGAAATGATGTTCAGCCAGAAGGCATAATAGTTGCTAAAATATTGAAATGGTTCAGTGCCATTTGGTTCAGAGCTGCTTCTCTGACTGTCCTTCTTGCTATTCCAGTCATCTGACCCTCCCCTGGGATCTCCTGGCCCTCTCTCATGACACCAAGCAATCAGAACAGATACCAGGTAATGCTGGATCAGGTCTGGAGACTCTGCTCCTCCAAACTTCATGTGACCATTAAAATGAAAACCTTCAAACATTCTCAAAGAAAACTCAGTGGCCTCCAAAAAATACACTTGAAAAATAAGATCTAGAAGTTATGCTGCTGCAAGAGAAACCCTTTCAGACACTCAAAAATGAAAATATAACTTGATAATGATACAGTCTCTATTCTGAGATATAATGTGGTATAGAGAAAAGAGCTCCAGAGCTAAGCATACCAGGATTCATTTCTTAACTCCACTGTTTCCAGCAGAGTGATCTGGGAAAATCTCTTAGCCCCTAAGTTTCAACCAACTTGAACAGACATAATGATACCTATCTTACAGTGTCATTGAGAAAACTAAATGACTTGATTAAATGCCCCAGTTCAATTTCTAGTGTATACTGAATACATATAACTTGCCTTTATCCTTTCCAGGATCCTTCTGGACAAAAATCTATCTGGATTAACTCTAGCTGCCTAGCATTGCTTTCATTCATGCTCTCCGTTCTCAGGCAGCTTGTTAAATAAACTCCAGATTCCTACCAATTATTCTCTCTCATTCCAAGTTGTATTTACAACTAAATCATTTATCCCAGAATACATTAACTCATGTGTAAATATGTTATACAAAATGTCCAGCCATACTTGTCTGATGGGTGGGATTCCACAAAATACCCAGCAAAGGGGCAATAAATTCGGGGTTGTAGGTCCTTCACCAGCCGAGCCTTGTAGTTCAGGAGTTTCTTCCTTTCTGTTTTAATGAACTGGGCTTTCCATTCCTCTGGAATGACAGGGTTTGGATTAGAGTCTCCTCTGTTCAGAAATCGGAGAAAAACAAAAGCTCTAGTAGAGAAATCTTTCAGGAGATAAAAATTGACAGCTGACACTCAGATGTAGACCAAAACTCTGTCATTAGTGGTTTTATTTTGCAAACTTCATTTGGTTACTAGGAAAACATTCCTGAACTAGCCAAAGACACTGAACCCTCTCCTTGTTTATGGCAATTCATGTGGACCTAGCTGAATACACAGCGTGGCACGTATAGTTGTACCTTGCATGCATGTACATTTTAAGAGCACTGTAATTCTTGTATTGCTTAATGCTCTTCTAACATGGAAATGGCTTTGCTATCTGGGTGGATTATAAATGCAAAGCACGTTACATTTGTTATACCTTGGTGGGTGTGCAGTGGTCAAGGGCCTGAATGTTGGAGTCAGGTAAGACTTAGGGTCAAAACGCAGCTCCACCACTTAAATTCTTTAAGTTTGTTTTCTCCTCTGTGAAATGGAATCATGATGCCTACCTCACAGTTTGTTCATTTGCTCATTCATTCATTTGCTCAATATTTATTGAGTACCTCCATGAGCCAAAATAGTTCAAGGCATGGAGAATATAATGATGAACAAGAAAAAGCAGTTCCTTGCTCTCATGGAGCAGTCATTCTAGTGAAAGATGCAAATAATACATAAGTAAATTAATTTATTTCAAACAGTGATGACCCAGGAAGAAAGTAAAATAGGACCATGGGCTAGAGAGTGGCTGGGGTGAGGAGGAGGGTATTAGACAGGGCAGTTAGTGAAGATGACTTGGAGTCACCGAATACAGACAAACATAGAAGAGGAATTGGCCACTGTATGGAGGTCAGGGGGTAATAGCACTTCAGGCAGTAGAAACAGCACATGCAAAGACCAGGGCATGGATGTACTTGGTGTATTGAGTCTGAGGAACAAAAAGCAGGCCAGTATGGGCTGACATTGGTTAAGCAAAGGGGATACAGACAGTAAAGGAAGTTGAGAATTTAGGCAGGGCCCAGAGCATGTGGGATACTGTGTCAGGGAACTGCTCCTACTCCTACTGCTATGAACATCTGTTGAACACAAAGAGACAGAAAAAAAATAAAAGTTATCCATAAGCTAGACCTGATCACTATTAACATTTAATTATTAACGTTCTGGTATATTCTGGACCTTCTTAAATATATGTGCACATGCAAACAGACACAGACACATAACCACATAAGAATGACATTCTGGGACTTCCCTGGTGGCTCAGTGGTAAAGAATCCTCCTGCTATCACAGGGGACACAGGTTTGATCCCTGGTCCAGGAAGATCCCACATGCTGTGGAGCAACTAAGTCTGTGTGCCATAACTACTGAGCCAGCACTCTAGAGCCCAAGAGCTACAGCTGCTGAGCCAAAGCACCGCAACTACTGAAGTCCCCATGCCTAGAGCCCATGCTCTGCAGTAAGAGAAGCCACCACAATGAGAAGCCCATGCACCGCAACTAGAGGGTAGCCCCAACTCACCACAACTAGAGAAAGCCCACGCACAGAAATGAAGACACAGCACAGCCAAAAATCAAATAAACAAATCTTAAAAAAAAGGATGGAATTCTGCTAGCTACCTTTAGTAGGTATATGTTGCTTCCCCAGTCACACTGATAACCCACTAAGGACAGCACCTCCCCTCTATGTCTCACATGGTGACACATTCTGGGAAGCAATGAATACAGCCTTAAGAGAAGAAAGGAACTGTACAAGGCTTTCTTCATATTGCAAGTAGGGCATTTCTGCCACATCATTAAACAGAGATTGCTTAGAAAACATATGCATTTATTAAGTGAACATATATTAAGCACTTTCAATGCTAGTACTGAGCAAAAGTGAGAACAAAATGTACCACTTACACACCCTCCCTCATCCCAAACCTAGCACTACACTTAGACCCAGAGCAGAAGCGCTTCTTCCTTGGATTGCACATTTTTTCTAGCTTTGACATATAACTGATGTGTAATTTTACATAAGTTTAAAGTACACACCACGGTGATTTCATTGCATGCATGCATGCATAATGATTACCACAATAAGGTTAGCTTATTACCTCCATCACCTCATTACCATTTTTCATGTGTTAGAACACATAAGATCTGCTCTTTTAGCAACTTTCAAGTATAGAGCACAATGCTGTTAACTATAGTCACTATGCTATACATCACATCTCCAGAACATATTCACCTTATAACTGGAAGTTTATACTCTTTGACCACTATTTGCTTATTTTTCCTGCTCCCTAGACCCCCATAACCCCATACTTTAGAGGGGCTTCCTTTGCCCCATCCCTCCCTGGTATGAGCATTCCACCAAGCCAAGGGCATATGCCTACCTCAAGGTGCCCACACTCTATTCTGAACCTCATACCAAGAGCATTTAAGCCTGGATTACCAATGTCAGACTCTTCCTGTTCTGCTCTATGGTCTACATCAGGAATCCAATTAATCCAAATGATTCTTTTTCTTGACTTATCCTGAGATGCTCCCTAATCCCCTTAGTGTTTCTTTCATGCCCCATCAGCACACTTTGAGCTGGGAACTTTAGTCTGTAATCGGTGATTTGCAAGTCTGGTTTCCCAGTAAGATTGTAAGCTTCTTGCAGGGAAGAACCATGTTTTAGTTATCTTTGTATTGATTTGCAAAGCATTTAGCAAAGTGCCATGCCTGCTCCCTGGCATCACTTTGAAATAAAGTATTACCAGTAAACTTTCCACCACTGAAAGTCATCGGAAAGCCTGATGCTCCTCCAGCAAAATCACTCATCATTAAATCAACGTTCATAGGCAGCCTTCCTCCATTGGGTCTGGTGCAATCCACTGTATTGAGTATTTTATGACCTGTGGAAAAATTACACTGCATAAATACTCAAGGTGAAATCTTGAACACCATAGTTTGAAATCCTAGGCCAACAAAATCAAACTCCTCCTGACCGATTCGGTTGGTTCTGGATGAGGATAATAATCTTGATTCCCTTCAAGATCAAAGATAGACTACTTTCCTTAGCCAACCATCTTTGATGTTGAGCTCAAATGATGCAGGGGGAAAAATAACTAAATCAACACAAATCTCTCAACCTTTTGGAAATTCTATTTAATGATTGTTGGAGTAAAGCCATGAAAAGCAGAAATGTATGATTACATTACATCATAATATGTCAATATGAAAGTAAAACACTTAATAAAGGCAGTTTTGAAGATGTTCAGTTCAGTTCAGTTCAGTCGCTCAGTCGTGTCTGACTCTTTGCAACCCCATGAACTGCAGTACACCAGGCCTCCCTGTCCATCACCTATAGGGGAAATATAGAGTATCTGTTCCCTTATGAAAAAAATCTTTGCACCTGTCACCACACAGAGTATGCTACTGCTAACTTTTACTCTGAGTGACAGATTTTCTGAGATTTTCTCAGTGACAGTCCATTTTCCTAAGACAGGGATAGAATATACTATATCTTACAGAAAATGAAGATGGAAGAAGAAGATGGAGGTAGGATGGAACTTTGGATAGCTATCATTATCCTTCCTACCAAGAGTATGTTTCATTTTTCATTGCTGATGAAAATAAGAGAATACCTTTGTATTCCACAATAATGCAAGTGTCCATTTCAGGATGAACGCCATCCATTAAGATCATGAATCGGAGATTTTCGTCTACCTGGAATTTAACAATAAAATCAACAACTGTTTATGTCAGTTTGGCTTTTTGTTCAATATTTGAGTTAATGATAATCTCTTCTAGAAAGAAATCCCTTTTATTCAGAATTGGATTTATTATCCAGTAAAGTCATGCCATTGATTTATGGAGAGAAAAGCCACCTTTTATTTTAGCTCAAAGAGAGATTTATACAGTAATACATACTTACATAGTACTACATATGGAAAAAGTAAGCCATTGTTTCTTCAGTATTAAAGCAACTACCTCATCTAAAGTTTATCCCCAGAAAGTATAACTGAAAAGTGTGGAAAAAACACTGATATCTGACCTGCTGCCATATTCCAAATGGCACTACAATGATATTAGTCAGCTGGACACCACTCTGATTCAGGTTCCAAAATACAGGTCTTTCTGTTTTTCCAACATAAATGGGGATGTCTGGTCTTCTCCCAGCAAGCTTCTTCAGTGTGGGGTAACTAGGATCAGAAAGATGGGAAGTTTGAAAGGTGAAAACACTGGACATCTAGTATAAGAGACAGTTTGCCCTCACACCAACACGCTGACCAAGAAGCAAGGAACGGAAAAACCAGACCCTCCCCAGAGTCCAAAAAACAGGGTTTTCCCTCAAGGTTGACTGTAACAATGAGGGGAATTTCCTAGCAGATTCCTCTTTACTGGGAAAGCATATCATATACCACAGCGTGTACATCAAACCAGGAGTGCAAATTCCATTTTCCACACTGATGCTGCTTTGAGCAAGGGTAGTTCTAACAGAAGGTACAAAGTGGCAAACTCATGCTGAAGAGGTTTCTGGTAGGTGAAGGTCTCCAGAATCTTCATTTTTTCTCACCTCTCAACCAGCAGCTCCCAATAAAAGAAAGGTCTTGGTCATAAAATGAGGAGAACCTGTGAATTGCCCATCAACCGTCAACAGATTGATAGCCACATAGTGGCATGTAGAATGAATGATTTGTCCTTAAGGATAGTTGGTTACCAGCTTGGCAGGACAGTAAAATTTAGTGTAGAAGAAAACAACATTTACCATTTGGAGTAATTCCAACTCAGTATACAATTAACCATCCAAGCACTTTTGAACATCTTCACTGATTTTCAACTCTCATTTCTGAGCATTCATTACATCAACAGATTATATAATACTGTGGGGTGTGGCAAAACATGAATAATAAACAAAAGGCTGTTTAGGTAACTATTATATATCAATCATGGTGTTAGGCATTTTCACTAGTATTTTATTTATGGTATTTTATTTCTCCTAACAACAACAACAAAAAGCTCTATGTTTTTGTTTGTTTTTGATAAATGAGGACACATACTCAGAAATATACGGCTAGCAAATAGTAAATTGGTATTCAAATTCAGGTTTTCTGATCCTAAACTTAGTGCTTCTTCTACTAGAAGGCAATTTCAACTTAAATGAATATGCTGTCTGGTTTAAGAACCAGACTTGTGCATAGAGTATAATATCAGGTGAAATAAGATATTTAATGATAAAAAAAAGATATTTAATGATAAGAAAAGCATAAACAAAATCAGCATATCAGCACTTATTAACTACATTTAATAACTACTCATTAACTAATATTCAAGTTCCAGACCTATATTAAATAAGTAGAATCTGGAGGGGAAAAAGTCAGTATGTTTTCTTCTTTAAAAACAAAGGCTTCTAAAAATCAAGGATTCTTTGAATAAGTCTTCAATCTCTGGGTTAACCACTTTAATCTCCTACTTTAAGGGACTTTAGGAGTTAGGATAGGTTATTCTAAAATCAGTGTTTATTGCTTTGTGATTTTTAAATTGTTGAAAATTCTCACTGGCATCTATAAATATTATTCATTATGACACTCATGTGTGCTGCTGCTAAGTGGTTTCAGTTGTAGCCTTCTTTTTGTGACCCTATGGACTGTGCCTGCCAGGCTCTTCTGTCCATGGGATTCTCCAAGCAAGAATACTGGAGTTGGTTGCCATGCCCTCCCCCAGGCGGTTTTCCAGACCCAGAGATCGAAACTGCACCTCTTACATCACCTACATTGGCAGGCGGGTACTTTACCACTAGCACCATCTGAGAAGCCCAATATAATACTTATATATTTACATAGCAAATCACATTTGCTTGACTAATGATTGTTTTCTAAAGTACACTGGGCTTTCCCCCTTGCTTCTCCCTTGGTGGCTCAGATGGTAAAAAATGCAGGAGACCGGGGTTTGATCCCTGGGAAGATCCCCTGGAGTAGGAAATAGCAAACTAGTCCAGTATTCTTGCCTGGAAAATTCCACGAACAGAGGAGCCTGCTGGGGTCACAGAGTCTGACACAACTGAGCAACTAACACACAGGACCATGGGCATTTTTTAACAGGTACTATAAAGCAATCACTTAGTTTATGTGATACTATTTTCTCTATACAACCTGCATAAAATTAGTTCCACATGGTGTTATTACACAATGCATGAATCCAGAACTTTCATAATTCTGCAGTTGTACATCTTTGGTTCCAGAAGCTTGCATGGATCAAAGGTATTACGCAGTCCATAGCAGATTTTTAATCTTAGCACAATATCCCAGCAAGTGATGTTCAGTTTTTGTGTATTGCAGGTAATTTGTTACTAAAGCAGCTAACTACTTAAGTTTTAGTTTCCTTAAAGAGAAAAGAGAGAACATATTCATGCCTTAGAGATCTCATATGCTTTCAATATACTTTCAATAGAAAAATCAAGGGGCTGGTCAACCAGCAAACGTACTTCCCCTCATCATGGACATTTCTATCAGAGTCTCCTTCATTTGAACTTTGTCACCTAAAGTCCCAGCAAAGAAAAATAAGGTGAAATTGCTTCATGTTAGAACAAGTGGGCAGGGCTATATGTTTACATTAGCACCTGAGAAGCTGTGACACAAACTTCTAAATAATGATGAAGAAGGAGGACCCTGAAATGAAGCCAGGGGTTGGAAATCTGACCATCTCTTCTGGTAACTTCATTTGCAAATGGCTGTGGTTTTATAAATTCAAGCTCCTCTTTCTCCTTCCTGTTGATGAGCTGGGTTAAGGAAGTTTCGGTTCCTATCCTTAGTATCACACAGCTGTGGTTTCAATAAAGGATGAAGTGAACTCAGGGTCCAAAAGGTGGGAGCTCGTTGTTGAAATGCTATGAATCAAGAGTTGGCAAACCACAGTGACCTGCTGCTATAATCTATGAATGCCTTTTACCTTTTTAAATGGTTGAGAAGGAAATCAAAAGAACAATCCTATCTGGTGATCCATGAAAACTTTATGATATTCACATGTCATTGTCCATAAATCAGATTTATTAGAAGACAATCAGGCTGACTGAGGACCATTTACGGCTGCTCTTGTACTACAACAGCTGAACTAAGTCACTGTAACACCAACCATATGGCTTGTAAAACCAAGAAGATGTACAACCTGTGTACTGTTCCCTGCCATAAAAGTTGAACTAAAAAAGGGAGTTGACATTGATGATCCTTAAACCTAGACTTTTACCAAGTAGCCTGAGGGTGGGAAGCGAGAGTATGGAGAGTTATTAACTCCTGTCTTCCTCCCACAATGGCCCTTTTTGCATTTGTAATGGTATAAAGCATGAAAATATCTTCCTTCATAGCTCAGTCAGTAAAGAATTTGCCTGCAAGGCAGGAGACCTGGGTTCAATTCCTCGGTGGGGAAGATCCCCTGGAGAAAGAAGTGGCAACCCATTCCAGATTCTTGCTTGGAGAATCCCATCAACAGAGGAGCTTGACAGGCTTGAGTCCATGGGGTCGCCAGAGTCAGACACGACTTAGCAACTAAACCACCAAAGCATGAAAACACTTTATACATTATGCTACACAAACATACACATTTATCCAAGTTAGTTCTCTTCTCATGAGCCTCACTGAGTTGGCCTCAAATCGAGCAGGGATCACAAAAGAACCTGAAAACCAGTGATGCCGTTACTGCAGCGGTTCCTTCAGAGTTCAGTGCTCAGAATTCATTACCTCAGGTGGTCTGAGTGCATGTGACTGATGTAAATTAGGTCCGCTTGGCACAGCCTCTCCAGCCAATCAGATGGAGGCTCATGCAGTAACCACCATCCTCGGGCAAAAGCAGGACCCATTAACCAAGGGTCAAACACCATCCTCTTGTCCCCCAGCTTGAGGTCCATGCAGGCATGAGTAAGGTATGTTATCTGTCAGAAGACAGTGAGAATCAGATTACTGAGTCACCATCAGTCAGCAACAATGAACTGGGCTGGTTGAGCATGTTCAGTGAGGTGGGGACCTTTATACAGAAAACAACTCCTGGTACACGTCACTGCTTTGTTAGGAAAGAAAAGCTTGTGGTGGATTTCAGGTGTCAAACCAATTGATTCATCCAGCTCTTCTCTATCTAAATTAGCTCCTAAATGCTTATTTACAGTCTGCACTGCAGAATATCTTTTGCCATCAGTCCTTCAAAGCACAAGTTACAAGGAAAGGCAGTTAGAGATGTGATGGCAGATACTTGGAGATTTAAATGCCAGACTGGCTGGAAATAGCCACTGAATGAATGATGAATGATTCTTGGTGGGTTTGAGGCAGGAGACAGGTGGGCCCTGGCTGGGCGGCTGGAGTCTGTCCCCTGTGGACAGATACTCCAAGACAAAGATAATAGCAGGAAGGAGGAGAAACTGAGCCCTGTCCAGATAAGAGGTAAAAAGACCACGTGTTCTTCATTCTTAAGGTCAAGGGGACTTTCCAACTACATGTGCACAGGGAGGTTACTCAGAGGTCAAATAGGGAGGGGACACCACCACATAGTAAGTGATGTGAACCTTCCCGTAGCCTCCTCACTAGAATCCACCTTGGCTAAGAGATGCAGGGGCACACATGGGAGGACCCTGAGATGAACCAAACATGACTCAGAACTGGGCAAAGCAAGACGACTGGCCAAAGGAAACCCAAAAGAAATGCCCATATAAGTGATTTAAACCACCACAAAGGCATGACTCTTTCTCTCTGAGCCCTCTATCTATTCACATGTACATCTTTCCTCCTAATAAAGACTTTATCTGTTTCACTACTTTCCGTCTCTTTGTTGAAATTTATTTCTACAAAGCAGACAAACCAGGGCCACTGGCCCTCGTGGTCCAGGGGCTAGGATTCGGCATTCTCACTGCCGCAGCCTGACTTCAATCTCTGGTCAGGGAACTGAGATCCTGCTTCGAGCTGTTGCAGGTGGAGGCCACCTGACATCAGGCTGGCATAGCCACGAAGGCCGGAGAAACAGGCTTGTAAGACTTTCTCTTCTAATTTGCCTGCTGACTCACTCAGGGAGTCAGGGTCCTCTGCGAATGGCTATAAACAATGACTTAGAAACTGGCACAGACTCGAGGATTCTAAATTAGTGCTTTACTCCCTTCCTCTGATCTGGCACACCCATCGGATAAAGGAAAACACCCAGCAGCAGAGAGAAGGTGGTAAAAACTCCAGGGTGAGAAGCCAAAAGAGAGGTTAAGGAGAGGTCAACAAATCAAATACAGCCTATTCTGGATAGGGTCCCATTTGCTTCTTCATAAAAGTAACAGCCCATTTTCACAAGCTTCCCAGATAACATCAGAAAAATTCATTTTGGATTGTTTAATTCTCCCAAACCACCAAAGCATTTTCTCTGGAGGAAACTCTTTTAAAGGTAGGAAGTGCACAAGGTTTGTAAAGATCTCAGGGCAACATGCAGAGGTAAGACAACTGGTCATTTCATCTGACAGTGATTTGGAATCAAGGGAAATTTCTGAATTTCTTCAATAGTTTTACATGACTGTCCTTTGGGACCTCTGCTAAAAGTTTTTCTGCTTTTTTTTTTTTTTTTTCTGGATATATTACCTTGTAATCCCTGCCAAGTTCTGGGTGTTTCTAAAAAATTTGCTCAAGAGTTCAGGATAACTATACTATTAGTCCTAGGTAGCCACATCCAAGAATATTCAAGGTAATATAATAATATATATATGTGTGTGTGTATCTTAGTTTTATTTTTGTTTTTAAGATAATTATAATTTAATGTTTCCTTACCTGCACTTCCCCAAAAGCCAAATCTTCAGGAGATCTGGGCTCTGAATCCCAGGGGTTAGGAGGATTCAGCTCTAGAAGCAAAAGTTCATTTTCTTCACTCTCTTCCACAACTAGAACCAAAGGGGAACGAATCTGAATTAATACCAACAACAAAGTGAAAGTGAATTCACTCAGTCATGTCCGACTCTTTGCAACCCGTGGACTGTAGCCAACCAAGCTCCTCCATCCATGGGATTCTCCAGGCAAGAATATTAGAGTGGGTTGCCATTTCCTTCTCCAGGGGATCTTCCCAACCCAGGGGTCGAACCCAGGTCTCCCACATTGCAGGCAGACACTTTAACCTCTGTACCACCAGAGAAGCATGATGTTTAAAAAGCATCATTGAAATAGAAATGTATGGCTCAGGTACTCAGAGTACAAAAATCAAAGGAAATCAGAAACAAAAAGCAATGCTAATTTAGGTCAAGCAATATCTACTGAGATGAGGGCTGAAGACTGACACCCATTCATTTCTTTTATTCATACAACAGTTAAGGAGCTCATGGAATCTTGGGTATGTCAGGGATGTTTTATGTCTTAAGCTGAGTGCTGGGCACATGGTGATTTCTTATTTTTATATCTTTTAAATACTGTTTAAGAATTTAATAGAAGCACATTAGTTAACATTTTCCTAATAAGAGTTATCAACTTATTTAATAGCAAAACACAACTGGCTTTCTTAATAAAATCAGAAATACACAAAGGGCATTTAATATCACCACTATTATTAAACTGTGTCCTTGAAAATGCAGGCAATACAATAAAGATACATTTTATTATTATTTTCAGGCTATATCATTGCTGGAAAACAGTGTCACGAAATAGAAAGAGTGCTGGATTTGGAAACATCAAGGTGGGGATTGTGACTGGGCTGCTTATTATCAACATCCTGGGCTGCAGTTGCCTGATCATAAAATAGAGGTATGACACATACTTCATAGAGTTGTTGTAGGCAGTAAACAATATAAGAGATCCAACAGTGTCCAGCACTATGCCTGGCACAAAGAAAGCATTTAATCAATAATAATATTATTATCGCAATTATTTTATCTTCAAAGAATGAAGAGTTAAAGAGAAAGCTCAGTATTGACAAGACTATATACTATAATAACAACAAATATCAACTCAAAAGTACAAAGTATTATGGGAGATTCTCAGAAAACTGCATTGATACCCACTTGTAAGGATTTTCCTTCTTTAGAATTGTTCTCTCTTAAGAAAAGCAGGAAGAGAAATGTGTGTGCTCAGTTGCTCAGTCGTGTCTAACTCTTTGTGGCCCCATGAACTGTAGCCCGCCGGGCTCCTCTGTCCATGGGATTTTCTAGGCAAGAATACTGGAATGGATTGCTACTTCCTACTCCAGGGAATCTTCCCAACCCAGGGATTGAACCCATATTTCCTGCATCTCCTGCATGGGGAGGTGGATTCTTTACCACTATTGCAACCTGGGAAGCCCCAGTTATTAAGTAACAGTTATTAAACAGCTTTAATATTCTAAGAGAGGGTGAAAAAGGAAGGGCCATCTAACAACGGTGCTATGCAACTGGTTATTTAAGTATTCTAGTTTATTGTCTAGTTTATTAAAGACACAATGAGAAGCTTCCAAGTGGCTCAAAATAAAATATCAAAGAGAGGACTTTTAAATTTAATAGCAATGGAAACAATTCCAGTGGAAAATCTGAATATATACAAATGTAAGATGAAAAAGTTCTACCACCAAAGAAAACTGGCAAACACGTTTGGAAAATATATTAGCATCATACTTGAGAAACAAGCTTAATTTAAAACGAACAGTGATGCTATTTTTTGATTCAAATGAGAAAAGTCTGAAAAACTAAGAATGCCTCAAGCTGGTAAAGTATGAGGAGAAAGGAAAGCTTATTAACTAGTTAGTTGGAACAAAAACTGGGTCATTCTAAAAAAATAGACTGTAATGCAATACATATTAAAGAATGGATGAATGAATAATGGACTCATTAATTCATTTAGGACCTCAAGTAAAGAGGACGAGGTTAACTGTATTTTTTAGTTCATGACACATTGTACTCAGTCCAGACAAAGCTACTTACTTACTTATTTATTTACTTATTCCCTTTATCTGTTTCTCATTGTTATTTCTCTCTCCTCTCCTACAGGATTACCATTTAAATGCTCGTGCAAAGTATGCATTATATTTTATGTGTGCATTTTAATTCATATAAATGGTACTGGGTCTCCAGTCTCTTTCTTACTCTTTTTCACTCAATACTCTGTTTTTAAGGTTCTTTCATGCTGCCACGTGTACATCTAGTCTACTTCCTCTAACTGTAGATTAGTATTCTGCGGTTCACCACATTTTACTGATTTACCCTCCTTATGGTGGACCCACAGACTCCACCACCACAACATTTCTCTGGTGCATACACAGAAGCGAGACTGATGGATCACGGTGTATGGGCCATAAACCTCCTCTGACTAGTCACTGTCGGATTATTCTCTAGCACAGCTGCACCGGCCACACTTCTGCCACATGCATGAAAATTTTCATATCTTTGTATCTCTGACAACGTTTGGCAGTTCCTTGGTTTATTTTTATCAATAAAAAAACCCTACAGTAACATCTCATTGCTTTGGTTAGCAGTTTTCCAATAATTAACGAATTTAAGTATATTTTCATATGCTGATTGACCTTTGGGGATTCTTCTGTAAAATGCTAGTTGATATCAGTTCTTCATTTTTGTATTGAGCTTCCTATTCTTTCTTGTCAATTTGCTTTACTTAAGGGAATGGCAACCCACTCCAGTATTCTTGCCTGGGAAATCCTCTGGACAGAGGAGCCTGGCAGGTTACAGTCCATGGGGTCACAAAGAATCGTACAGGACTGAGTGACTTACCCCTCTCGCTTTCTTCTTATATGCTAGATCATATTCCCCTGCTGGTTGTAAATATTGAAAAATAATCACCCAAACTATTATATGTCTTTGTCTGTGTCCTCCATTTAGCAGAAATCTTTAGTACTGATGAATTCATATTTACCAGGGTTTGGTGTGTGTGTGTGTAGGTGGGGGTTGCCTCTTGAGCTGTATTTTTGAAATGTTGTTTGTCAGGAAGTCACCAATCTCTAGGTCAC
Source organism: Oryx dammah (assembly GCF_014754425.2). Classification (NCBI taxonomy): domain Eukaryota; kingdom Metazoa; phylum Chordata; class Mammalia; order Artiodactyla; family Bovidae; genus Oryx; species Oryx dammah. The sequence goes on from NW_024070195.1 coordinate 19,434,320, forward strand.
AAAGATATTCTATATTTCTTCCATTACTTTTACAGTCTTACCTTTCTCATTTAGGTTATTAGTCCCTGTGGAGCCCATCTTTACGTTAAGGTGTACAAAATGTTAAATATGGGTAAATACATTAATTGGGTGTATGTGTGAAAGTCGCTCAGTCATGTCCAACTCTTTGCAACCCCATGGACTGTAGCCCATTAGGCTCCTCTGTCCATGGAATTCTCCAGGCAATATGCTAGAGTGGGTTGCCATTTCCTTCTCCAGGGGGATCTTCCTGATCCAGGGATCAAACCCAGGTCTCGCACATTGCAGGCAGACTCTTTACTGTCTGAGCCACCAGGGAAGCGGCCCCCAAAATACAGTAATTAGTCATACCCTTTTGCCAGTAATGCAACTCTCTTATAAAAACAACTCCAAAAACAGAGAAGTTCTTAAGCATAAAGATCACAGTTTTGGTTTTGAAGACCAAAAAAAAAAAAAAAAAAAATCTGTGAACAGCATAAATGTCAACAGCAGAGAACTGGCTAAATAAATTAATGTTTAACGTAGGCATACTTAAAAGCATGTATATATAGAATCTGATATATTCACAAGACAAAAACAGGATACAAAAATAATATATAATTATAATTAGTTATAAAAGTATGCCTAAAAAGATGACTAAGATGGAGCTAGATTGAAAATCAACAAAGAAACAGAAGACGTGAACAACACTATAAACCAACCAGACCCAACAGATAACACTCCCCCCAAACACAGAATACACATTCTTCTCAGGTACATGTGAAATATCTCCACAAACCAGTACAAACCATATGTTTGTAGGCCATAAAACAAATGTCAATAAATTTAAAAGTTTCAAGTCATAGAAAGTATGTTCCCTGACCACAATGAAATGAAATTAGATACCAATAAGAGAAGAAAGTTGGAAAATTCAGAAATATGTAGAAATAAACAATATGCTTCTAAATACAAATGGTTTAAAGAAGAAAATCACAAGAGAAGTTAGAAAATACTTTGAGACAAATAAAAATGAAAACATAACATGCTGAAACTTATGGAATGCAGCTAAAACAGTATAGTGCATAAAATGAAATTTACACCAGTACACATCTGTAATTAAAAAGATCTCAAGTAAAAAACCTAACCTTCCATCTCATGAAATTAGAAAAAGAGACATAAACTAAACCCAAAACAAACAAAAGAAAGGAGATATTTAAAAGAGCTAAAACAAACAGAATTGATACTAGAAAAATAAGAAAAAATGAAAACAGGAATATGCTCTTTGAAAAGATTAACAAAATTTTCAAACCTTCAGCTAGACTAATAAAAGAGAAAAGGGCTCAAATTACTAAAATCAAGAATGAAAAAGGGGATGTTACTATCAACTTTACAGAATAAAAAGGAATACAAGGAAATATTATGATTATTATACATCAACCAATTGATAATCCAGATGAAATGAGAAATTCCTAGGAAGAAACAAATTAACAAAACTGACGAGAAGAAATAGAATACCTGAGAAGACCCATAACAAATAACAGATTTAATTATAAACAAAACCCTTCACAAACATTAGTCTCAGCCTAGATAGCTTCACTGGTGAATCTGACCTAATGACTAAAGAAGAACCAACACCAGTACTTCACAAACTCTCCCAATAAATAGAAGAGGAGGGAACACTTCCCAACTTTATGAGGGCAATCTTATTACCCTGATCCCAGGACCAGACAAAGACATCTCACAAAAGGAAAACTACAGACCAATAATCTTGACAAATTTTGTTGTTGTTGTTTAGCTGCTCAGTTGTGTCTGACTCTTTGTGACCCCATGGACTGCAGCCCACCAGGCTCCTCTTTTTTGCCTAGGAAAGAATACTGGAACAGGTTGCCATTTCCTACTCCAGGTGATCTTCCTGACCCAGGGATCAAACACGTGTCTCCCGCATTGGCAGGCAGATTATTTACCGTTGAGTCATCTAGGTGGGAATCCTTACAAACACAGACATAAAAATCCTTAAGCAAATATTAGCAAATACAGTTTAGCAATATAAAAAAGAATTGTAGCCATGACTAAGTGGGGTTTATGCCAGCTTGGTTCAATACAGAAAAAGCCACAGAGGCATAAAATAGATTACTGATTGCCAGGGGCTGAAGGAAGAGGGGAATGGGAGTGACTGCTAATAGTTATAAGGTTTCTTTTGGGATGATGAGAATGTTCTGGAATTAGAGAGTGGTGGTAATGGCTCAATATATGAAAATATTAAAAACCATTGAGCTGCACACTCTAAAAGGGTGAATACGAAGATCATGGCATCTGATCCCATCACTTCATGGGAAATAGATGGGGAAACAGTGGAAACAGTGTCTGACTTTATTTTTTTGGGCTCCCAAATCACTGCAGATGGTGACTGCAGCCATGAAATTAAAAGACGCTTACTCCTTGGAAGAAAAGTTATGACCAACCTAGACAGTATATTCAAAAGCAGAGACATTACTTTGCCGACTAAGATCCGTCTAGTCAAGGCTATGGTTTTTCCTGTGGTCATGTATGGATGTGAGAGTTGGACTGTGAAGAAGGCTGAGCACCGAAGAATTGATGCGTTTGAACTGTAGTGTTGGAGAAGACTCTTGAGAGTCCCTTGGACTGCAAGGAGATCCAACCAGTCCATTCTGAAGGAGATCAGCCCTGGGATTTCTTTGGAAGGAATGATGCTAAAGCTGAAACTCCAGTACTTTGGCCAGCTCATGTGAAGAGTTGACTCATTGGAAAAGACTCTGATGCTGGGAGGGATTGGGGGCAGGAGGAGAAGGGGACGACAGAGGATGAGATGGCTGGATGGCATCACTGACTCGATGGACGTGAGTCTGAGTGAACTCCGGGAGTTGGTGATGAACAGGGAGGCCTGGTGTGCTGCGATTCATGGGGTCGCAAAGAGTCAGACACGACTGAGCAACTGAACTGAACTGAACTGAATTATCTTTCAATTAAAAGAAGGAGGAGAAGGCTGGGGAGGGAGAGGAAGGGGACCTCGGTGACAATTGGAAGAAAAGATACCTAAACAGTGGTTGTCTTGAGGTGATGGGAGTATAGGTGAGCATCTTCTTCCTTCTACTTTCCTGACTTCTTCCTTTTTTAATGATGATCATATCCCATGAAAGAGAAGGATGGCTTGGTCTCATGTGAACTGAGATTATTCAGTATTATGATTATTATAAATAACAATTTTTTGTGGTAGGGAATCACTACAGCATCGGTAGCACTGGACTAAAAAGTGGACTCGGTTAAAATTTTCCACTCTCTCCACATTTCCTCACTGGGGCAAAAGCTGAAAACTTCAGTGCGTCTTGTTACCACCTGCCCTCCACTGGCCTGCTTATCACCTCTGGCCAGAAACCCTCTACATCAGCTTCTACCTTCGATCTATGTTCCATTTGATCAACTTTCTGCTGAGTGGGAAATCCCTTCCTCTTGCTCCAAAGGTCCAAGTCACAGAGGAGATGTGTGGATTATTCAAGACGTACATTTAAAAAAAAAGTCTTTTTTTTTAAATTGGAGTATAATTGCTTTACAATGTCATTCTAGTTTCTGCTGTACAAGGAAGTAAATCAGCTATATATATATATATATATACATCTCCCCTCCCTCTTGGACCTCCTTCCCACCCCACCTCCAATCCACCCTTCTAGGCCTTCTCAGAGGACCAAGCTGAGCTCCCTGTGCTAAAGAGCAGCTTCCCACTAGCTGTCTATTCCAAAAGACTTCAAGGTTTTGTAAAAGCCCTTAAGCAGCTATAAATTTCTGGGTTACATACTCATTAAGTTGATAGTCTATTGTCCTCTAACTTACACAGTTTAATAGTTTCAAACCTTTGCTTCTAACCTGTTTTCTGCCAAATAAATTTAACAGTATTTGTATAGTGCCTGTTACTAGCTTCTGTTAACAAGCAGTCTGCAGGTTTCCTAAGCTAGCACAACAGACATGGAGTGGAGCTTACTGGCAAAAGAAGCTAGTGGTCCAGGCATCCTTTTGAGGGATGGGGGAAGATGCACTTGCCGTCAAAGGAATTAGCAACTTACCCCAGAATAACCTGCTGTCACATCTCTTTGGGGGTGATCGGGAAAGGACATGCACCTCAGTGACACCTCTGCTCTGGGAACTGGGAGAATGCCTTGGCAGGCCACACCCTTCTTTAAAAAATGATTAGGAGTTGGTCTTACCAAGACATCTGGACAACAGTGGCCCTAGTATCCTATCCTATGTACAATAATTTGAGCCTAAAAAAGATTCTGAGCTGCTGTAAACACAGTTTCCAGTCTGGAGGTCCAGGCAGGAAGCCCTCCATTTAGCTCCCTTCACAGATAACCAGTATTAAGACTGCCCTCATCCACACCGCTTATGGATATGCATTTCTCATAACTGTGTCATACTATATGTAACATTTACAATCTGCTTTTTTGCTTTATCTATCAAAAATCTCTAATTATTTTAATTCCTTCAATAGTATCACTTTTAAGAGTGGAATTATTGTTAATGTTTCAATTGTTTTCAGTTTTTCTCTTTAGATAGTATTGCTATGAATGAACATTTTCATACCTATATCTTTTGACACATCAAGGATTATCAAGGCCTTAGGACACAGCCTTGGATGTGGAATTGCCGGGTCAAAGGGATGCATATTTTTCAGTGTGTTAGGAAACTCAGTGGAGAGTTTTAAACAGGGGAATGACATGAATTAATTTTGATTTTTAAAATATCAGCCTTGTATACCTGAAGGGCTTCCCTGGTGGCTCAGACAGTAAAGAATCCACCTGTAATGAAGAAGACCTGGGTTCGATCTCTGAGCTGGGAAGATCCCCTGGAGGAGGGCATGCAACCCACTCCAGTATTCTTGCATGGAGAATTCCATTGACAGAGGAGCCTAGCAGGCTACAGTCCATGGGGTCACAAAGAGCTGGACACGTTTGATCAACTAAGCCCAACACAACACAGCATACCCAAAACTAACACAACATTGTAAATCAACTATACTCCCATATAAAATAAATATTAAATTAAAAATATATACCAATCTGGATGCTATAAGCAGAATGAACTGCAGGAAGCAAGCACAGAAGCAAGGAGTCCAGTCATGCAGACAAAAGATGACTCTTTGTTATCCATCTTTGATTCTCTTCATACCCAGGACAACAGTTTACACCTGGCGTGATCTCGTCAAATGCTTACTGAACAAGTGAAGGAATAAACAAAGGGACCTTCTGAAGAAATTCTGTTTAGAATTTTCAGCGTTAACTATTTTTAAAAGACTTAAATGTCCACAGGTTAAAATCAGAATGTAACCAAAGCTTCAAGTGAAATTGGAAACAAGTTGACAAGAAGGTCCCCAATAATAACGACAGAAGAAAACTTTGATCAATATGGAGGGGATTTACCTAGTTCATCTTGACAGAAGCTGCCTGGAGGGTTGATGTACTTCATGGTGCTCACATCCAACTTCCAGTTGTGTTTTGTGCATCTAACAGACCTGGATGAAAAATTGTCCTTAGGTTTATGAAATGGTGTAAATAAAAATTAATCTTCTTGGGCTTACATGCATTATAAACAACTACAGTTGGTTGAACACAAAATTCATGAGAGGAAAACTTTAATAGCTAAAGCTCAAATATTCAAGGAAATATAGACTAATCATCAGCAGGTAATTTTAAAAGTGAAGATAGGGCTTCCCTGGTGGTTCAGTGGTAAAGAATCCATCTGCCAATGCAAGAGACACAAGTTCGATCCCAGATCTGGGAAGATCTCACAGGCTGAGGAGCAGCTAAGCCTGTGTGCTGCAACTGTTGAACCTGTGCTCGAGAGCCCAGGAGCCACAACTACTGAGCCCATGGACAGCAACTGCTGAAGTCCAAACACTCTAGAGCCAACAAAAGAAGCCATCACAATGAGAAGCCTGCACAAGAGAGTGGCCCCTACTCCCCGCAATGAGAGAAAGCCTGCTCGGCAACCAAGACCCAGCATTAAAAAAATAATAACACATAAATTATTTTAAAAATTGTTCAAAAAACAGTGAAGATAAGTGGCACATCACAAAATAATACATGTTAGAGATCAACAGAGCCATCAAAATAAAGTCACCTTTAGGGATAGCTCTCATAAAAAAGCTAAGTTGGTTAAGAGCCAACTGAGGCCAATATGAGGACAGAATGTAGTGATAAAGACAAATTTATGATTTACGATCACTCTACAAACCTTGGTCCCTATTATAGTGTACTGAACTTAAGTTCAACTTGAATTTGTATTTTTTGAGAAGGAAAGACTTATAGTTTAAGATTTCAGAGCATGGTTGCCAAAATACAGGATGCCCAGTTAAATATGAATTTCAGATAAATAACAACTTAAAAATATGTCTCACACAATATTTGACATACACTGGAAATTCCTCACTTATCTGCAATGTAATTGAGTGTTCTGCATTTTTATTTGCTAATTCTGGTGACCCTGTTTCAGAATGACAGCTAGATTGCAGCAAAGTAGGAGGCTTAGTGATTTCTTTTCCATTTCTTATCAAATCGTGAAGGGGGTTATGGTGGTAGAAAATGAGGTATAAATGTTCCATTTCCTCTCTACCTTGGTGGTGTTTCTAGTGAACTTTTTGTAGCCGTTAAAGATTAAAAAAAAAAAAAACCACAAATGTCTCAAATCAGAAACATCAGATTTCTTAAACTAACAATGTCTATTTTAACTTCTATAACGGTAAATTACATGAATTTTCCCAAGCTTCATTATATCAAGAATTTTTCATGCCTTTTTCTAGTAACAAAGCAAAAAAATGTACTCCATACTTCAATTTAAGGAGGATTATTCTGTAACATCTACTCTCTCATCAATGAGTAGCCAACAACCTTTCAAAATTTGAGGACATTCCAAATGCAGCTAGTCAGCATGCAGGTCAATAAATGGGAAGCATGGCAGGGTCTTAACTGTTCATGGGCAGCAGGCAGACAGGAGGAAGGTGACAGCTCCATGCACTAAGAGGTTGTGAAAACCTATTAAATTTGAAAAATGAGAACCACAGCTTATGAAAGTTGCTGATCTTGGTTATGTGTGTGTGAAGAAGAAAAATGGCTGAGGTAGGGAGGGTAGAAGAGGTAGCTCATTACTCTTAAGTGTCTCCTTGTAGAGAGATTCCTCAGGTGGATTGCTGCACAGAGCACCTGGGGAAAAGCAATCAAATTCGGAGCAATGGATGCGGGAGTACAGGGTGTGAGTTACTCTGAGGATGGAGTTGATAGTGCCAGCTCCAGGTTAGCCTGACAACAGAATAGGGTGAAACTAGGATCAACCACCCCAAAGGCTTTGCATGAAGGAGAGAAAGGCCAGTCTGTGGCAAAGTGATCACTCTGTTAGGATAATCAAGCCAGATTCAAGAACAAGCTGAATTCCTATAAATAATCTCATTCCTAAGCTATACCAGAAGCTCATGACAGAGTAATAATCGTAAAAGTAATTGATGTTTATTGAGTGCCTATCATATGACAGATTTGTTTTAAGTGTTTTTTGTGTTGGAAATCACTTAATCCTCTGAGCAGCCAGACAGAACAGGTAATACTCTCATTTTTACTTTATAAAGGAGAAGACCAAGTCCAGAAAGGCTAAGAAACTTGTTCATGGTCACGGGGCTGATAAGTGGTGGGGCCAGGCTTCTGAAGAGGGCAGACTGTGATAAACCTGCTAATCACAAAGCTACACTTCCTCCAATGGCTGGCCATGTGAGCTCCATGGTGAAAGTCCATTGAGGAGAGAGGAAAAGCAAAGTCCCCAGACCGCAACAGCCAGAAGACCTCAAGGTCCCAGAGTGCCCACAGAAGCTCACTAGTGACAGAACAAGCCATGGCTGAGGTTTCCCTGGGTTAAATCCACTGAGAAGATGGAAGGGACTCAAAGCAGGGCTGTCAGCAAATAACCATGAGGGTCTCTGAGAGTAGAGTTGCTGCTCAAAGTATATCCCATCCAATACTTGGAACCTATCTATGCTAAAAATATATTCATTGTTTACCTGAAATGTAGATTTAACTGGATGCCTTCTGTTTGCCTAATCTAGCAATCCCATCAGAGGAGCCAAGCAGGAGACAGGTGTCAACACTATTTCAGTCCTGAAACTAAGAATGTAGTGAAGCAAATCTGTATGCAGGTGTAAGAATATTCTAGACTTGGGTAATGGTCATCTATACAATTCTAGCAGGGAACTCTTAGACAATTACCCAGTTCCTCTGAATCCACCTGCACTAAACCGCCCACAGATGACCTGAGAAATCAAATTGACAACAGTAGAAGACAAGTCTGATGTGGGAGTGGCTAAAAAGCACCCAGGTCAAGTTAGGCTGAAGAGAAGCTTGGAAAAGTGGGGTCAGCCACTCATTCATTGCCAGTGTTGAGCATCAGGCTGACAGAGTATCCCCTCTCCCCTACTTTCCCTGTCTCTGCCAGAGTGTGCTGCTATCTCTTTGGCTGTCACTGAAAACAAGACAAAACAACAACAACAAAAAATCCACAGCAATCCTGCCCTGGTATTGTCCCTAAACTGGGGAGGGAGGTCATCTATATGTAGTCTTAATCAACAGATGGGTGAGGAGGGGTACCAGCACCGGTTTTCCAAGAAATGACCAGAAGCGCCTCTGTTCAGAGCAGTACAGTTGGGGCTCTGCCACGTGGGGTTTTTAACCACTGCAAGGTGGTCAGGGAAAGTCTATCTGCTCCCCAGCAGAGTTTGGACATGGGCCTGCCCCACTCATACTTCTGGGAGAGCAGGAAAGGAAACCCCAAAGAGGCTTGAGTCTTGGAACATAAAAGCTATCACTCACACCCAACCCTTCACTCACATACACAGACCCACGTACCTTAGAAATGTCACTGTTTATCAAGCTAGGAATCCATTTTCAATTAGAGTTCTTGAGCGAGAATGGGAAATTAAGTAAAGGTCAGAATGTTTTGAGATCAGAGAGATACCCTAAATGTGCACAAGTAAGTTACAAATTTGCTAGGAGAAATAATTTGTCAGTTGTTTCATTTGATTTCCACACTTCTGGCCAAATCTAATTATAAGAAGGGTCACTAGAGAAAAAGCAGAATGACTCATGGTACCTTCCATCTAAATCCTCGATATCTTTTATGAACAGGCCTCCTTGGTGCTTGCACATATTCTTGCATGCTCGCAGGAGGCTCTGACTCTTATACAAGATGTAATCTTTGCCAGTGCTCTTATTTCGAACAAAATTGATTCCTTCCTTGAGATTGGCAACTTCAGCGGGGGAGAGACACAAGAGGAGCTCAGCTGTTTGTTCGATGCTGTGAAAAGGCAAATGTTTTGAGAGGAAACAGAGACATTGTTAGGTTTTAAGAGGGAACCATTTGGCAATGGCAGTCAAAGCCTCTTTTTTTCTTAAGATACTATTTAAGGCCATCGTTCCAAGTACCTGGGCTGAGTGGCAGCTGACCCCTCTTTTAAATGCCCATCCTACTTGACGAGGGTTGATCCCCGCCTTCCCAGGAAAGTAATGCCTCCCTCACTTGCCTGCCCATAGTCTGCCGTTGCCTCTCCCTGCGTATTTCAGAAGAATGGCACTTGTCACTTCAGCTTCTGTGTCTCATTCACTCCTTCAAGGCAGAAATCTGCGTGGAGAAAGAGGATGTACACTCAGCTCAGTATTTCCGTTGGTGATGTCTCCTCCTTAAATACGTTTCTTTCAGAAGCCGAATTCTATATTTAGCGTCAATAACTGCTTCTCACCTTCAAGCTTTTACACCACGACCTCCTCTCTTTGCCCACTGAGAGTCACTCTTTAGGTTCAAAGGTAACTCAATCACCGCTCCTTGGTTAACCCTTCCAAGCCCCACCCCCATCCCCAGGTCAAATCTAACATTTCTTCCTTTTTTTACTTTCCAGGAAACACTGAAATTTATTCTCTTTCTTTTAGGGCATATCCATCATCTTGTATAGATACAAAGTTAAAGATGTGATGAGAACTCTTAGGACTTACTCAACAACTTTCATATATAATATACAGTAGTGTTAGTTATGGGGCTTCCCAGGTGGCGCTAGTGGTAAAGAACCCACCTGCAAGTGCAGGAGACATAAGAGACACAGGTTCTATCCCTGGGTCGGGAAGATCCCCCGGAGGAGGGCCCAGCAACCCACCCCAGTATTCTTGCCTGGAGAATCCCCATGGATGCAAGAGCCTGCTGGGCTCTAGTCCATGGGGTCACAAAGAGTCGGATATGACTGAAGTGACTTAGCAGGCACACACGCAGTGTTAGTTATGTTTATCCAATTGTACATTACATTCTCAGAACTTATCTTACAGTTGGAAGTTTGTACCTTTTGCTAACTTTCATCTTGTGCCCCTTCCCTCCACACCCTGCCTCTGATAACCACCAATCTGATCTCTTTTTCTATGAGTTTATTTTTAAAGTATAATTGACCTCCAACAATTATGTTAGTTCCTGGTACACAATATACTGATTGATAATTCCATATGTTTTAAATGATCACTATGATAAGCCTAGCACTATAAGTCTAGCACTTCTTAACATGTATTTACTGTAGAACATTATATCCTAGTACCTGTGTACCATCCTACTTACTTGTACATAGATGCTTTTAAAAACACTCTCTCTACTTTTCTCTCCCTACCACTTAGCAGACTGCCTATCTTTAAGAGCTAGCTGAAGACTGAACCAACTGCACCTAATCTGAGTCATTTATAAAAAGCTCCAGCAGAAAATGAAGCATTTGATCTTTCATATTTTGTCAGGGAAACTACAAATGTCACATTTCTCAAACTCCAGCCTTTAAACAAACTCTCTTTATGACGCAACTCTGAACCATAGTGGAATATAATTTTTGTGAAGAGGGACTTCAAAATAAATTTTAGCATATCCCTGGTATGAAATCTGGATGCATGTTTAATTATATACTCCACTCCAAACCAAAAGTGGCCAAAATTCTTTTCATATCTTAAATTAAAATTGATTTGATTTTCATGTACATTTTTGGCACTTTCATTTCTGGAAGCAAAATCTGCAGATTTCTTAAAGAGGAAATTAAATAATATTATAAAAATACCATAACAGGAAATAACAGAGCAGTTCCTTCTAGTTTTCAGCTAATAAGGCAGAATTCTAACTCAGAATGACCTGTTTCTCTAAAACTGATTCTCATTGTCACTTCTGTCCCAAATTCCTGGTAATTCTGTTCATAGTAGACTTGAAATGTTTCCAAATATATGTTTTAAATGTATTTGATAGAAAAGAATCCATGATAAGCCCCATGAAGTTCTTTTATCTTTATTATTATGAGTACAAATATCCGACACAAGTCAAAGCAAATCCTGAGGCAATTTCTGGAATAATCAACCCAAACATGTAAAAAGAAAATCTTTCTAAATATTTTGTTTTACTTGATTGAATGAACCAATTAGCCAAAGCTCTCTGCTAGATTCTAAGACTATCATCAATTGTGTAAGACAAGTAACTACATCTTTATTAATTCCTTGAGAACATCTACTGGAATCTAAAGCAAAATTTTAACATGTGCACTCCTATGTACTGGAGAAGGCAATGGCACCCCACTCCAGTACTCTTGCCTGGAAAATCCCATGGGCCGAGGAGCCTGGTAGGCTGCAGTCCATGGGGTCACGAAGAGTCGGACACGACTGAGCGACTTCCCTTTCACTTTTACTTTTCACTTTCATGCACTGGAGAAGGAAATGCCAACCCACTCCAGCGTTCTTGCCTGGAGAATCCCAGGGGTGGCGGAGCCTGGTGGGCTGTCACACAGAGTCGGACATGACTGAAGCGACTTAGCAGCAGCAACTCCTATATACATGGTTTTATATTTCTTCTTCTTCTTTTTTTTAAAGAATCTACATCCCTTTGGTTCCTTTTTAAAAAATATTTATTTATTTTTTATTTGACTGCATCTGGTCTAAGTTGCAGCAGGCAGAATCTTCATCACATCACGCAGGATCATTTGCTATGGTGCACTGACGCTCTAGTTGCAGCGAGTGGGCTCAGTAGTTGCAATGAGCAAGCTCAGTAGTTGTGGCACTCAGGCTTAGTTGCTCTGCAGCATGGGGGACCTTAGTTCCCTGAGCAGGCATCAAACCTGTGCTCCCTGCATTGCAAGGCAGATTCTTAACCACTGGACCACCAGGGAAGTTCCCCTTTATGTATTTTTTTTAATGGTTAGTTTTCCCCAAAAGTTGATTTTTAAAGCTATTACTAATGAGTTGGATTCCATTAAAGTCAGGAAAGTAAAATTATAGTAAATTCTGCTTTGGGTATAAATAAAATATTTAAACTAAGATGATGGGCATTGTAGTACACCTACTTTTCAACATTTCAATATTTTTTTCAAACACTTCAACGTGTGTAAAAAATAATCACTAAACACACATAAAAACATTTCTATAGGGACACACATTTTTTTCCTTTTGCCTCAAACTTGGTGGTGTGGCATCCTGCTTTTAAAATTTTGGGAGGTGGCTCGGAGAGCTTCAGCTTTGTGCCCAGCGGCAGCTTCTACAGAAAGAGACCAAGATGAACACAGAGCCCGAGAGGAAGTTTGGCGTGGTGGCGGTCGGTTTGGCAGAGCCGGCTCCGTACAGATCCGGGACCTGTGGAATCCACACGCTTCCTCAGCATTCCTGAACCTGATTGGCTTCGTGTCCAGACAAGAGCTGGGGAGCATTGATGAGGTGCCGCAAATTTCTCTGGAAGATGCTCTTTCCAGTCAAGAGGTTGAGGTTGCTTTTATCTGCAGTGAGAGCTCCAGCCATGAGGACTACATCAGGCAATTCCTGAATGCTGGAAAGCATGTCCTTGTGGAATACCCCATGACACTGTCTTGGGTGGCAGCTAAGGACCTGTGGGAGTTGGCCGAGCAGAAAGGGAAAGTCTTGCATGAGGAGCATGTTGAACTCTTGATAGCGGAGTTTGCATTCCTGAAGAAAGAAGTGGTGGGGAAGGACCTGCTGAAAGGGTCTCTCCTCTTCACAGCTGCCCCATTGGAAGAAGAGCGGTTTGGCTTCCCTGCATTCAGCGGCATCTCTCGCCTGACCTGGCTGGTCTGCCTCTTCGGGGAGCTTTCTCTCGTGTTGGCCACTTTGGAAGAGCAAAAGGAAGACCAGTATGTGAAGATGACCGCGTGCTTGGAGACAGAGAACAAAAGCCCGCTGACCTGGACTGAAGAGAAAGCACCTGGCCTAAAGCGACGTTTAAGCTTCCATTTCAGATCTGGGTCCCTGGAGAATATGCCCAACGTAGGCATCAATAAGAATATTTTCCTGAAAGATCAGAATATATTTGTCCAGAAACTCCTGGGCCAGTTCTCGGAAGAGGAGCTGGCTGTCGAGAAGAAATGCACCCTGCACTGCCTGTGGCTCGCAGGAGAGATCCAGAAACGCTGCTGCTCGAAGCAGTGAGGGGAAGGGGCAGTGCTGCTCTGCTCAGCAAAACCGGAGCCTGATCTTTATCAAGAGTTGACCTTTCTCTCTATTCTTACCATTAAACATGTCTTGGGTAAAAAAATAAATAAAAATAAAATTTTGATATTTTCTTTCTCATGAAATTTTAGCTTTGGTGTTGACCTCTTAAATATTATTTTAATGATATTCATCTTGATTATATTCATCTATAAAGCCAGGAATCTTCCAGAAGGTTAAGTTCTGAGAAAAAGAGCTAGAGGAAGAAAAGGCAACTCATTCAGAACTGTCAATCTATAAATGATTTTGTTACCATAATTTTTAAATTAGATTCATATCTTTTATAATTTTATTTATTTCTTTATTTTTGGCTGTGCTGAGTTTTCATTGCTCCATGGGATTCTTCTGTAGTTGTGGCAAGCACAGGCTGCTCTCTCATAGTGGAAGGGCTTCTCATTGCAGGGGCTTCTCTTTGTGGACCACGGAATCTAGAGAGAGAGCTTCAGTAGCTGCAGTATCACGGTCCAGTAGCTGCAGCTCCTAGGCTCCAGAGAACAGGCCCAATAGTTGAGAAAAACTGGCTTAGTTGCTCCATGGCATGTGGAATCTTCCTGGATGGGGGATCAAACCCATGTCTCCTGTACTGGCAGGCAAATTCTCCACTGCTGAGCCACCAGGAAAGCCCCAAGCTTTGTTTTCAGTGGGAAAATGTTCAATATTCTGTTCACAGGGATGTAAACTGCATGAATGCTGAGCTATAAAATGTCTGTCACATGGTAGTAAATATCTGGTGAATGAAGGAATACACTCCCAAGAAGGCAATATGTCCTCCATTTGGACAAAGAGTGTGACAATGCTTCCACAAGTCATAGATTAAAGAAAAGATCAAATTACTGGCTCACATAAGTTTTATAAAGTAACTTGGAGTAATTCCCTGGTGGTCCAGTGGTTAGAACTCAGCAGTCTCACTGTCAGGGTCCCAAGTTTGATCCCTAGTCAGGGAACTAAGATCCTACATGCTGCATGGCATGATCTTAAAAAAAGGAAATCTCATACTCAAAATACTTTGGGAACCAAGGACCTAGCAGAAGAATGTCAGATTGCAAGCTTCATACGGAAATCTTTTATCATTGCATTTTCTGTTAGGTACTTCATAAATATTTGTTGAACCAATAACATGAAATAGTCAAGATTGCAAATGGCCTTCAAGCTGTTCCAGAAATCAAAATGAGAAATTGAGAGACAGCAAATTCTCATGAGGCTGTATGAATAGACAAAATCAGGCCAAATATGAAGAAATATTGGAGAAAATGTATTCCAATTATTTTAGAATAATGGGTTCTAATCTAAACTGTTTAATAAAAAGTCATCAGCTTACACTGTTCCCTTAAGACACCATATTGCATGTTTCATTACAAAAGGCCATAGAAACAGTGGGTGTTAACCAGAAAGCACACTGAAAACAAGATAAAATTTATGATCTTGCCTTTATACAAAACCACTCAGGGTCCACAACTAGATATGCTGTGCAGTTTGGGTTCCCCACTCCATAAGGAAGACATATCAGGGTTGGGAGAGGTCCTGAGAAATGAGATCATAGTTATGAACTAGATGGAAGGGAATCAGTGATTCTGATACTTCTATACACATACACTAGAATTTCACCATTAAATACATGGATAACAATGGTGAGAGCCAACTTTCTCATCGTTGGAGTGGGACTTACAGATAAGCAAGAGGAGGAAGCTAGAATAACCCGTGTGGTAATGGAATACTTAGAGATAAACATATAGCCTTGGATGTGAACATTAAAAAATAAAAGCTAAAAAGCATCCCTCTCAAAAAAAAATTAAAGAAAATAAAATAATGGAAAGAAAGTAAGAGAATTATGAAACAGAAGCTCTACATAGACAGGATCAACAAAGGCAAAAGATAATGGAACCATCAAGAAAGTGAAAGGACAACACACAAACCAGGAGAAGATGTTTGCAAATTATGTATGTAATAAGGATCAGATATCATGAATTTATTTTTTAAAAACTCTTAAAAGTCAATAGCAAAACAAAGGAATTAGGAATGGTAAAGGAGTCCATATACCCAACTGATGCAGAGTTCTAGAGAACAGCAAGGAGAGATAAGAAAGCCTTCTTAAGTGAACAATGCCAAGTAATAGAGGAAAACAATAGAATGGGACAGACTGTCCAATTAAAATAAATTAATTAATTTTAAAAAAAGAATGGGACAGACTAGCAATCTCTTCAAGAAAACTGGAGATATCAAGGGAACATTTCATGCAAGGATAGACACAATAAAGGACAGAAATGGTAAGGACTTAACAGAACCAGAAGAGGTTAAGGAAAGGTGGCAAGAATACACAGAAGAACTATACAAAAAAGATCTTAATGACCCAGATAACCATGACAATATGGTCACTCACCTAGAGCCAGACTTCCTGGAATGTGAAGTCAAGTGGGTCTTAGGAAGCATTACTACCAACAAAGCTAATGGAGGTGATAGAATTCCAGCCAACCTATTTAAAATCCTAAAAGATGATGCTGTTAAAGTGCTGCACTCAATATGTCAGCAAATTTGGAAAACTCAGCAGTGGTCACAGGACTGGAAACAATCAGTTTTCATTTCAATCCCAAAGAAAGGCAATGCCCAAGGATGTTCAAGTAAAAGTGAAAGTCACTCAGTCAGGACTATACAGTTCATGGAATTCTCCAGGCCAGAATACTAGAGTGGGTAGCCTTTCCTTCTTCAGCAGATATTCCCAACCCAGGGATGAAACCCAAGTCTCCCACATTGAAGGCAGATTCTTTACCAGCTGTGCCACAAGGGAAGCCCAAGAATGTTCAAACTACTGTACAACTGTGCTCATTTCACATGCTACCAAGGTAATGCTTAAAAGTTAGGCTTCAACAGTACATGAACTAAGAACTTCCAGATGAACAAGCTAGGTTTTGAAGAGGCAGAGGAATCAGAGATCAAATTGCCAACATTCACTGAAGCATAGAGAAGCAAGAGAATTCCAGAAAAACATCTGCTTCTGCTTCATTGACTATGCTAAAGCCTTTGACTATGTGGATCACGAAAAACTGGAAAATTCTCAAAGAGATAGGAATACCAGACCACCTTACTGTCTCCTGAGAAAACTGTATGCAGGTCAAGATGCAACAGTTAGAACTAGACATGGAACAGCTGACTGGTTCAAAATGGGGAAAGCAGTATGACAAGGCTGTATATTGTCAACCTGATTTTTTAACTTATATGCAGAGTACATCATGCAAAATGCTGGGCTGGATGAATCACAAGTTGGAATCAAGTTTGCCAGGAGAAATATGAACTAACATCATACATGCAGATGATGGCAGAAAGCATAGGAACTCTAATGACAAAAACCAAAGAGACTAAAGAGCCTCTTGATGAAGGTGAAAAAGGAGAGTGAAAAGGCTGGTTTAAAACTCAATATTAAAAACTAAGACCATGGCATCCACTCCCATCACTTCATGGCAAATAGATGGAGAAAAATTGGAAGCAGTGACAGATTTAATTTTCTTGGGTTTCAAAATCACTGTGGATGGTGATTGCAGCCATGAAATTAAAAAACACTTGCTCCTTGGAAGGAAAACTATGACAAAGCTAGATAGCATATTAAAAAGCAGACATATCACTTTGCAAACAAAGGTCCATATAGTCAAAGCTATGATTTTTCCAGTAGTCATGTATGGATGTGAGAACTCAACCATAAAGAAGGCTGAGTCTCGAAGAATTGGTGTCCTGAAATTGTGGAGAAGGAGAAGGTGCTTGAGAGTTTCTTAGACTGCAAGGGGATCAAACCAGTCAATCCTAAAGGAAATCAACCCTGAATATTCACTGGAAGGACTGATTCTGAAGCTGAAGTTCCAATGCTTTGGCCACCTGATGCAAGGAGACAACTCACTAGAAAAGATCCTGATGCTGGGAAAGACTGAAGGCAAAAGGAGAAGATGGTGGCAGAGGATTATATAGTTAGATAGCATCACTGACTCAATGGATCTGAATTTGAACAAACCCTAGGAGATAGTAGAAGGATGGGGAAGCCTGGCAAGCTGCAGTCCATGGTGTTGCAAAGAGTCAGACATGACTTAGCAACTCAACAACAACAAAGGATTTGAGTAGACATTTCTGCAAAGAAGATATATGAATGATCAGTAGCATTCATGAACAGAAGCGCCACACCATTAGTCAAGATGTGCTTAGTCACTCAGTCCTGTCTGACTTGGTGACACCATGGACTGTAGCCTACTAGGCTCCTCTGTCCATGGGAATTCTCCAAGCAAGAATACTGCAGTGGGAATACAGTATTCAACCCAGGTCTCCTGCATTGCAGGCAAATTCTTTAACGGCTGAGCCAATAGGGAAGGCCATTAGTCAAGAGGCAGATGCAAATCAAAACTATGATGAGTTAACATTTCACATCCATTAGGATGCCTATTATAAATATAGGCAGTAATAGGGCTTCCCTGGTGGCTCAGACGGTAAAGTGTCTGCCTGCAGTGTGGGAGACCCGGGTTCGATCCCTGGATTGGGAAGATCCCCTGGAGAAGGAAATGGTAACCCACTCCAGTACTCTTGCCTGGAAAATTCTGTGGACTGAGGAGTCTGGTAGGCTACAGTCCATGGGGTCGCAAAGATCTGGACATGACTGAGCAACTTCACTTCACTTCTCTTCAGGCAGTAATAAGTGTTGGTGAAGATACAGAAAAACAGGAGGCAACATCTTTTGCTGGGTGAAACTTTTGAAAACAGTTTTTCAGATTGTCAACATGTTAAACATATAGTGTCTGTAGGATCCAACAGTTCAACTTCCCTAGCTCTCTATCCCAAAGTATTGAAAACATGTCCACATAAAAACTTGTACATGAAAATTCAGTTCAGAAATAACTGAATAATAAAGTTAAGTAATAAAAACTGAATAATAAAATTCAGTTCAGAAAGTTCAAAAGTAACCAAAATATGAAACAACTCAAACTCCATCAACTGATTAGTGAATAAATAAAGTATGCATGTCTACATAGTGGAATACAGTTGACCCTTGAACAATGTGAGGATTAGAAGTGCTGACGCTCTGAGCAGTTAAAAGTCTGCACGTAACTACAGTCCACCTTCCGTACCCACAGGTCCACAGCCACAGATTCAACCAACCATGAGGCATTAGTACTGTATGTACTGTTTTAAAAATCTGCCTGTAAGTAGACTAGAGCAGTTCAAACCTACGTTGTTCAAGGATCAACTGTACCACTAGGTAATAAAAAAGGAGTGAAGTAGTGATACTTGCTACAACAGAAATAAACCTAAAAAAAATATTGCTAAGTGGAAAAACCAGACACAAAAACCACATATCATATAATTCCATTTACAGTAAATGTCCAGAATGTGCATATCTATAAAGATGCGAAGTAGACTGACGTTAGCAAATATGAGTACATATGTGAATGGGAAATGGGAAGAGGCTGATAACTGGGCATCCTTTTGGGTGAGTGATGGACAGTCGAAAATTAGATTGTGGAAAATAGCTGCACAACTCTACCAGTATACTAAAGATCACTGACTGTATAATTATATCAGGCCAATTTCATGGTACTGAAGTGAAGTGTTAGTTGCCGAGTCATGTCTGACTCTTTGCAACCTCAGCAACCCCATGGATTGTAGCCCAGCAGGCTCCTCTGTCCATGGAATTCTCTAGGCAAGAATACTGAGGGTATTTCCCTCAGTGGAAATGGCTAGAGGGTAGCCATTTCCCTCTCCAGGGGATCTTCCAGAGCCAGAGACTGAACCTGGGTCTCCTGCATTGCAGGCAGATTCTTTACTGTCTGAGCCACCAGGGAAGGCCCATGTACTTAAATCATATATCAATAAAGCTATTGATATAGTTTTAGACATGAGTGTGCACTTGTCTACTGTGCATAGACAGTTTCATAACATTTTATTCCATACATAAAATTGCATTCAGTTCAGTTCAGTCATTCAGTCGTGTCCGACTCTTTGTGACCCCATGAATTGCAGCACGCCAGGCCTCCCTGTCCATCACCATCTCCCGGAGTTCACTCAAACTCATGTCCATCGAATCAGTGATGCCATCCAGCCATCTCATCCTCTGTCATCCCCTTTTCCTCCTGCCCCCAACCCCTCCCAGCATCAGAGTCTTTTCCAATGAGTCAACTCTTCGCATGAAGTGGCCAAAGTACTGGAGTTTCAGCTTTAACATCATTCCTTCCAAAGAACACCCAGGGCTGATCTCCTTCAGAATGGACTGGTTGGATCTCCTTGCAGTCCAAGGGACTCTCAAGAGTCTTCTGCAAAACCACAGTTCAAAAGCATCAATTCTTCGGTGCTCAGCTTTCTTCACAGTCCAACTCTCACATCCATACATGACCACCGGAAAAACCAAATCTTGACTAGACGGACCTTTGTTGGCAAAGTAATGTCTCTGCTTTTGAATATGCTATCTATGTTGGTCATAACTTTCCTTCCAAGGAGTAAGCGTCTTTTAATTTCATGGCTGCAATCACCATCTGCAGTGATTTTGGAGTCCCAAAAGATAAAGTCTGACACTGTTTCCACTGTTTCCCCATCTATTTCCCATGAAGTGATGGGACCAGATGCCATGATCTTCTTTTCCTGAACGTTGAGCTTTAAGCCAACTTTTTCATGCTCCTCTTTCACTGCATAGCTACCACTAAAATCAAGACATCTGACTCTTCCATCAAGACCAAGGAACTTGCTGGATACAACTCCCAAGGACTGACCTTTACAGTCATACCCCGCTATCGCCTCTGCTCTGGCAATCTCTGCTTTGTCCTCTACCCTTATAATGTGATCATTTCACAAATGATATATAAATGGAACCCTACAGAATTAAATTGACTTTTAAACTCTCCAACTCCCTCCCATTAAAAATTACAGCTCAGCCTTGAATGCTCTCCAGCTAGTTCTCTCTCACCTCCTGTTTACAGCCGGACATAATTTCTGTGGTGCTAGTTTCTACACACCTCATAGCTTATTAGTTTTCATCCGACATTTCTGACCATTCTTATATTTCCATTGTAGACTCATCTTTCCTTTGTCTACCTGGTCATGAAACATGGTAGCCCTAAAAGCTCGATCCTTTTCTTTTCTAAATTTATTTTTTGGCGGTGCTGGGCCTTCACTGCAGCGAGCGGGGGCTGCTCTCTAGCTGCGGTGTGTGGGCTTCTCACTGTGGTGGCTTCTCTTGTTGCAGAGCACGAGCCCTAGGCTCATGGGCGTCAATAGTTGTGGCACTCAGGCTTAGTTGCTCCAAGGCATGTGGAACCTTCCCGGATCAGGAGTCAAACCACTGGACTTTAACCACTGGACCACCAGTGAAATCCAAGGCTCAGTTCTGCACCTTCCCCATTTAACATTTTCCCCCTAAGGGATCATCCACCCATGACTCCAGAACACAATGACTCTCATATGAGCAGACCTGATCCAGGAAGCCATATCTGTAGAACTAACTGCCTTTTACACATATACATTAGGATGTCCTAAAGATACCTGAAACGGAGTGTGTCCAAAATCCAATTCAACACATCTCATCTATGCCCAAACCTTCAAAGGTCCATCACGATACCCCCATTACCTTTGACGCCACCCTTTCTCTCACTACCCCATATTCAATTCAAGTCTCTCACTTTTACCCTTTAAGGCTATCTCACAACCATCCCATTCTAACCCTGATCCAGCTACCATCATCTCCCTCTGGACTACTGTCAGGGCCCCTTAAAGCGTCACCCTACATTCACTCTGTTCTTTCCGCTATGGTCAGAATGACATATTTAAAATGAAATTTTCAAAAGAGCCTCATCCTGCGAATCCTTCTCCCACCTCTTGAAAATGCATCATATCCTCCCATTGCTCCTAGAAGAAAGAACAAAATTCCTAAAACAGCCTCAGAGGTGATGCACAGGGACCCCAATCACTTCCTCCATCTCCGTTTGAATTATGTTTTTTCTTCTAATATCATTTCCTCAAAGTACTGGCCAATACCTAAGACTATACTTCCTGAGGCCTTCTTCATGGATTTAACTCTCCTTATCCTTTTGATCGCAGTTCAGTCATCATCTCCACTGGGAAGTCTTCCCCAAAGAAGGTCAAATCCTACTGTTATACACATAGCACTACGTATCTTTCTTTCATGTGACTTATCAAACATAATTTCATGTTTAATTATGAGATTAACTAATATCTGTATGCCCCCAAAATAGGTGACAGTCACATGAAGGAAGGAACCCAGCCTGTGTGAGATTGCCTTGCACCCCTAGAGTCTACCACACATGAGGATTCCAATGAATATTATTTGTCAAAAGAATAAATGAATATTCCAATTACTGGCTCACAGTGATTCCTAGAAAACCTTATTTTTTTTAATAACCTGGAACTTACACATGCCATTATGCCTTTAGAACAGGTTCATATTTTCTTAGGAACTAGCATGTACCCAAATATAACATTGGCATTCTAAAAATTAACTATCCTACAGACAGTGCACCCATTATGACTAGGTGGCAATAAAGTTTATGTGGGTTACAGTTGATATTTCCCTATAGAATCAAGTTGTAAAAGGCAATTAAGTTCTTCTCCAGCTCACAAAATCCTGTCCATACCCTGAATATTCAGCATTTTATTCTTAGGAGCTATAAAACAGAGTGTCCTTTTGAGCCATGATATCATTTAGTCCATTTTAGTCCAGAGCACCCTACAACTCCAAATCTTGAATCCTCCATACTCTTTCACCTCTGAATCCTTAGTATTTCTTTTGGTGCTAAAGCTTTCTGAGGACCGGGCAAAGCAGTAGCTGAGATAGCTAGGTAAGATACTAGCAGAAGGAAAATTCCAAAGACAAGATCGACTGGCAGCCAGAGGGAAAAATAAGGGCAACCTACAGAAAAGGAGATGTCACCAGACACAGGGTTGGGTAAAGTGGACAGGGCTTGGAGAGAGGGAGCCCTGGCAGATAACCATCCAGGGCAAGCAGGGTGTGGGCAAGGCAAGCTCGATACCTAAATAACTGGGCATTCTGTGAATTAGATGTTCCTGGGATGGTGCATACTATATCCACAGAAATGGTCTTAACATCATGAACTTTACCCCACCCTCACCCCCAACCACGAGCTCTCAGTTCTTGTACCTTCTCATCAGACAAAGACAAACTATCAAAATTATCAATCCTAAATTCAGTAGGAAAACAATTTTAAATTGTACCTTTGTTCCAGTCCAGGTAGAAAGGGCCCAAACAGCTCCTTAGAGAAAGAAGAAACAGTGAGATTGAAATCTTCTTTTGAATGATGTTTAGAATTTCTACAGTAGCTGCAGTTTGGAAATAATTTGCTTAGGAGCAGACTTGATTTGATTTCTTCGGAGCCAGAAAACCTTTTCAAAAGCAATTATGAGAGCACAGCTGGCCAGTCAAACTTCTGGAAGTATGAGCACTCAGCAGATGTGAAATTCAACTGTCATGTTAATATATCTGCCATTATCTCTGTTACTGTTTTGGTCCCACCCATAGAGCTTAGTTTCCGTAAACTCCTCATTCCTTGCCAACACCAGGATGTGAAATGTGAGTGCGTGTCAAGTAGAGGGTGTGGGCGGGCAGGTATGCTTTATAGACCTATCAGTGGGGTGAAGAAAGGAAAAGCACTGAAGAATTAATATCCCTACCCAAACATTCTTAATTCTTTCGAAAGTGCGTCAGCCCATCTCATACGCACAAACTTTTCTTTTGTTTTAATATTTATTTGGCTGGACCAAGCCCTCCTTGCGGAATACAGGATTTTCACTTGTGGCATGTGAATTCTTAGTTGCAACATGTGGGATCTAGTTTCCTGACCAGGGATTGAACCTGGGCCCCCTGCATTGGGAATGTGGAGTTGTAGCCACTGGACCACCAGGGAAGTCCCCACGATGTATTTTTAATGCAATAAGAATAACTGCTTCACTAGAAATGGAAAGGTTCTGTGTAGAATATTTCCCATTAGGATGCAGACAGCAGAAGGTTGGTATAGAGTGCAGAGGGTGTAGAGTGTAGAGTGAAGTCCCTATACTCCTCTGTATAGAGTGCTTACAATGATGTATAATGATGTCTTCCCTTCTCCTAGCAACCAAGAGTGTCGTGAGCAGGAGCCTGCTTTTGTAGATAACCCTGTGATTTCAGGGGCTTCCCTGGTGGCTCAGACAACAAAAAATCCACCTGCAATGTGAGGGACCTGGGTTTGATCCCTGGTTGGGAAGATCCCCTGGAGAAGCGAATGACTACCCATGCCAGTATTCTTGCCTGGAGAATTCCCTGGACAGAGGAGCCTGGCAGGCTACAGTCCATGAGGTCTCAGAGTTAGAAACTACGGAGTGATTTTCATTTTCTCTTTTTGTGGTTTCAGAGGGCTTCCCAGGGGGCGCTAGTGGTAAAGAGCCCACCTGCCAATGCAGGAGACATAGAGATGTGGGTTTGATTCCTGGGTCAGGAAGATCCCCTGGAGAAGGGCATGGCAACCCACTCCAGTATTCTTGTTTGGAGAATCTCATGGACAGAGAAGCCTGGCAAGCTATAGTCCATAGTGTCACAACATCAGACACAACTGAAGCCACTTAACATAACAACCCTTCCCTTAGAGCCCCAACCAGTGTCAATTTGGGGTCCAATCCTGGATCTCCTGAGAAATTTGTGGTTCTCTTCTTGGTTCACTGTCCTTTATTTGACAAATATCCTGTCCTTTGGCTGATCACTATTCCATCTCTAGTAAACAGGCTTTATGTGCTTCTTTGAGTGAGTGAGTGGTTCTTTAAACAAGTACAAAAAAGTGAAGGACACCCTGACGTTTTGTCTGCCCGTCAAGTTTTTTGTTGTTTTGTTGTTGTTTAAAAGTTTTAATTTTATATTGTAGTATAGCAGATTATGAATGTTGTGATAATTTCAGGTGGACAACAAAGTGACTCAGCCATACATATGCATGTATTCATTCTCCTCCATCTTCTCTCCCATCTGGGCTGCCACATAACATTGAGCAGAGTTTCCTGTACTTTACAGTAGGACCCTGGTGGTTATCCGTTTTAAACATAGCAGAGTATACATGTCAATCCCAACTCCCTATCTCTTCCTCCCATTCTTCCCTGCCCTCCCTCATCACCCAGCAGCCATTAATTCATTCCCTAAGTCTGTGAGTCTGTTTTGTAAATAAGTTCATTTGTATCATTTCTTTTTAAGTTCTGCATGTAAGGAATGTCATACAATATTTCTCTTTCTCTTTCTGACTTACTTCACTCAGCATGACAATCTCTAGGTTCACTGCAGGCGTGCATGCTAAGTTGCTTCAGTCCTGTCTGACTCTTTCCAACTCTAAGGACTGCACCCCAGGCTTCTCTGTCCATGGGATTCTCCAGGCAAGAATACTGGAGTGGGTTGCCATGCTCTCCTCCAGGGGATCTTCTCAACCCAGAGATCAAACCCGCATTTCTTATGTCTCCTGCTTTGACAGAGGGTTCTTTATCACTAGGGCCATCTAGGAAGCCCGCGTGTTGCTGCAAATGGCATTATTTAATCCTTCTTATCCAGTCCATTCTGAAGATCAACCCTGGGATTTCTTTGGAGGGAATGATGCTAAAGCTGAAGCTCCAGTACTTTGGCCACCTCATGCGAAGAGTTGACTCATTGGAAAAGACTCTGATTCTGGGAGGGGTTGGGAGCAGGAGGAGAAGGGGACGACAGAGGATGAGATGGCTGGATGGCATCACGGACTCGATGGACGTGAGTCTGAGTGAACTCCGGGAGATTGTGATGGACAGGGAGGCCTGGCGTGCTGCGATTCATGGGGTCGCAAAGAGTCGGACACGACTGAGCGACTGAACTGAATGACTAATATTCCATTGTGTGTGTATATGTATATGTGTGTGACGTGGCTCAGTCGTGCCCGACTCCATGGACTATACAGTCCATGGAATTCTCTGGGACAGAACACTGGAGTGGGTAGCCTTTCCCTTCTCCAGGAGATCTTCCCAACCCAGGGATCGAACCCAGGTCTCCCACATTGCAGGCGGATTCTTTACCAGTTGAGCCACTAGGGAAGCCCAAGAATACTGGAGTAGGTAGCCTATCCCACTCCATATATACCTCTTCTTTATCCATTCCTCTGTCAATGCTTCTCATCTTGTTTTAAAAACTCATATCATGTCCT
Source organism: Oryx dammah (assembly GCF_014754425.2). Lineage (NCBI taxonomy): Eukaryota > Metazoa > Chordata > Mammalia > Artiodactyla > Bovidae > Oryx > Oryx dammah. Next base: position 19,460,022 of record NW_024070195.1, read on the forward strand.
TCTCCTTCACAAAAATCACCTACTCCACTTCTCACAGATTTATATTTTCTTCTGAATTCCTAAGGAATTCTGTACCTCACAATTTGAACTTTTGAAAAAAGTGATACACGTTCTCTAAATATTTCCTTTGTGTTGGTCTTGTCTTATTAGACTGTAAGCTAATGAAGCACGGAGAATGTGACTTAGGACTTGTATTCAAAGCAGTGCTTACAATAATGCATAAGCAAACTCAGTAGCAAATTCCCTGTAAAGTAGCAAGAGGCTAGTTTTAACCACACCTCTTCTAGTTGGAGAAATGTCTCTTAATAGGACAAAGGAAGAAAGGGCTTCTATATAAGGCAATTCTTTTAGTTAACACCTCATCCTGAAAGTAGTATTTTCTTTACCAAATCAAGAAGGTCTCTCAAAGTCTTTCTTCTCTTGTTCTAGAAGACACCATTTTTTGAACTGATATAACTTATAGTAAGATGCACTAATCTTGAATGTACATAGGTATATACCCATGTAAAACATCCACATCAAGGTATAGAACATTTCTAGTACTCCAGCAAACTCTACTCAATTCTAGTACTCTAGTACTCCAGTCAATACCCATTCAAACAGTAACCACTCTTCTAACATCTATCACCATAGGTTAGTTGTGCCGACTATTACCTTTTATACAAATGGAATCAATAGTCATATATCTGACCTTTTCTCCCACCATTATGACTATAAGTTTTATCCATATTGTTATACACAGCAGTGGAGTGTTCCTTTTTCTTGCTGTATAGTATTTCATTGTATAAATACACTCCATTTTCTTTATCGTACTATTGTTAGATACTTGGATTGCTTCTTGTCTTGGCTATTTGGGTAAATATGCTATAAACATTCTTGTGCATACCTTTGGTGTACATAAGCACTCATCTCTGGAGTGGCATTTCTGGATCAAATGGTACATATACATTAAATTTTGGTAGACACTATCAACCAAAATTTCCCAATGAAGCTGTAGCAATTTATACTCCTAGTAGCAAATGCAAAAGAATTCCTGTTGCACTATCACAACTTTTTGCATCAGACATTTTTGCACTGTTTTTTAGTGTGTGATTAGACAATCGGACATTGCCGGTTGCACACTAAGCAAGTATGAACCCTTGTGATCAGTTTATAAGCCCTAAGATAACCTTATGGACAACTCAAGTCAGCTGGCACCCAGAGGTATAATATAAGGAATAGATGCATCAGGTAAACAAAAGAGGACAGATGGTAATGAGTCTGTTATGTACTCCTGGCCACTAGTGATTCAGATATCTGAGAGAAGAGCAATAGCTAGTTCATGTTATAACAGCACCCTCTAGGGTTCATGTGTTATTGCTGGAGGTTGTATGGTTGTATATTTATTACATGCTTAATAAATTTTATATAAGCCTCACTTACGGAAAGGAAGTGGGAAACCACCAGAAGAAACTGAAGAAGGACATGCAGTTGCTGAGGGAAACCGCACCAACGGCCAAGAGGAAGTCAGACTCCGGCTTAGAAATAAGAGAAATCAAGAACGGTGGGGGAAAGTCAGCTATCAGGAAAAAAACAACAAATTGAGCAATTAGAGCCAAGACATCTCTCCCCAAGATGGATTTTGTAAAAGAAGCAAGAAAGGACTTACATCCTTTTCATTAGTATGTTGAGGCGCAAAATTGTCAGTTTAATAGCAGTGTCAACTTAAAAAATATTCACAACCTCAATGTCGAGAGTTAGACTTTCTTCAGTGAGAATGTTTAGGATTTCAAGCCCAGGAGGCAGCATCTCAAGGAAACCCTAAGAGAACTGCTCTGAGGAAGTGATGGGGGAATCAGATTATACAGAAGCTTTGCAACAAAGGTGTGGTAGTTTGAACATTGAAAGATATTGTTAATTAAAGGAAAACAAAATATCTCAAGTTGAGGAATTTAGCACTTTTCTATGCATGGGAAGGTACAAGAGTCTGGGCTTACTGAAATCATTCCTCTGATACGTACTTCACCCATCTGAGCCAGTATCCTGTGTTTTCATATCCTGAGTTTCCTCAGGCCTCACTGTAGAGTGTGGTTGCAGTCTGATGGCTGCTAGATAGCAAATATTCTTTCCTTCCTGAGTTTCCACAGGGCTCACCAGCTCACCATCAGTGGTGCTAATGACTGTAACATCCTATGTTCCATATATCATCAGGAACCTGAATTCAATCCACTGAATATTCTTAAGGAGAGAACAGATTTGTTGTATTGTATTGTATTATTCAGTCACTAAGTCATGACTGAGCGACTGAATGACTGAACAATGACAAAAATTCAGTCAATAAGTCATATCTGACTCTCTGCAACCCCATGGACTGCCGCACAACAGGCTCCTCTGTCCTCCACTATCTCCTGGAGTTTGCTTAAATTCCTATCCATTGAGTCAGTTACGCTATCTAACCACCACATCCTCTGTCACCACCTTCTCCTTTTGCCTTCAATCTTTGCCAGCATCAAGGTCTTTTCCAGTGAGCCAGCTCTTCCCATCAGGTGACCAAAGTATTGGAGCTTCAGTTTCAGCATCGGACCTTCCAGTGAATATTCAGGGTTGATTTCCTTTAGGATTAACTGGTTTGAGCTCTTTGCAGTCCAAGGAAGTCTCAAGAGTCTTCTCCAGCACCACAATTCAAAGGCATCACTTCTTCAGTGCTCAGCCTTCATTTTGGTCCAACTCTCACATCCATACACCACTACTGGAAAAACCACAGCTTTGACTATATGGACCTTTGTCAGTAAAGTGATGTCTCTGTTTTTAAATACGCTGTCTAGGTTTGTCATAGCTTTCCTTCCAAGGAGCAAGCGTCTTTGAATTTCATAGCTGCAGTCACCACCCACAGTGATTTTGGAGCCTAAGAAAATAAAGTCTGTCACTGCTTCCACTTTCCCCCCATCTATTTGCCATGAGGTTATGGGACTGGATGCCATGATCTTAGTTTCTTAATATTGAGTTTTAAGCCAGCTTTTTCTACTCTCCTCTTTCACCCTCATTAGGAGGCTCTTTAGTTCCTCTTCTCTTTCTGCCATTCAGTTCAGTTGCTCAGTTCAGCTCAATTCAGTTCAGTCACTCAGTCGTGTCCGACTCTTTGCGACCTCATGAATCACAGCATGCCAGGCCTCCCTGTCCATCACCATCTCCCGAATTACACTCAAACTCACGTCAATCAAGTCGGTGATGCCATCCAGCCATCTCATCCTCTGTCGTCAGTTGCTCAGTTGTGTCCAACTCTTTGTGACCCCATGGACTGCAGCATGCCAGGCCTCGGTGTCCATCACCAACTCCTGGAGTTTACCCAAACTCATGTCCATTGAGTCGGTGATGCCATTCAACCATCTCATTCTCTGTCATCCCCTTCTCTTCCCGCCTTCAATCTTTCCCAGCATCAGGGTCTCTTCCAATGAGTCAGTTCTTTGCATCAGGTGGCCAAAGTATTGGAGCTTCAGCATCAGCATCAGTCCTCCCAATGAATATTCAGGACTGATTCCCTTTAGGACGGACTGGTTGGCTCTCCTTGCAGTCCAAGGGACTCTCAAGAGTCTTCTCCAACACCACAGTTCAAAAGCATCAATCTGCATATCTGATGTGATAGTTCTCCTGGCAATCTGGATCCTGGCTTGTGATTCATCCAGTCCTGCATTTCACATGATATACTCTGCATAGAAGTTAAATAATCAGAGTGATAATATACAGCTTTCTCATATTCCTTTCCCAATTTTGAGCCAATCAGCTGTTCCATGTCCTGTTCTAACTGTTGCTTCTTGACCCACATACAGGTTTCTCAAGAGACAGATAAGGTGGTCTTGTACTCCCATCTTTTAAAGAATTTTCCAGTTTGCTGTGATCCACACAGTGAAAGGCTTTGACATTGTCAATGAAGCAGAAGTAGAGATTTTTTTGGAACTCCCTTGCTCTTTCTACAATCCAACAAATGTTGGAAATTTGATCTTTGGCTCCTCTACCTTTTCTAAATCCAGCTTGTTTATTTGGAAGTTCTCAGTTCACATGCTATGGAAGCCTAGCTTGAAGGATTTTGAGCATTACCTTGGTAGCACGTGAAGTGAGCACAATTGTATGGTAGCTTGAACATTCTTTGGCATTGCCTTTCTTTGGAATTGAAATGAAAACTGATCTTTTCCAGTCCTGTGGCCACTGCTGGGTTTTCCAAATTTGCTGACATAGTGAGTGCAACATTTTAACAGGATCATCTTTTAGGATTTTAAATAGCTTAACTGGAATTCCATGACCTCCACTAGCTTTGTTGGTAGTAATGCTATAATGCTTCCTAAGGCCCACTTGACTTCACACTCCAGGATGTCCAGTTCTAGATAAGTGACCACACCATTGTGGTTATCCAGGTCATTGAGACCTTTTTTGTATAGTTCTTTGGTATATTCTTGCCACCTCTTCTTAATCTCTTCTGGTTCTATTAATGTCCTTACTGTTTCTGTCCTTTATTGTGCCCATCCCTGCAAGAAATGTTCCCTTGATATCTCCAGTTTTCTTGAAGAGATCTCTAGTCTTTCCCATTCTATTGTTTTCCCCTATTTCTTTGCCCTGTTCACTTATGAAGGATTTCTTACCTCTCCTTGCTATTCTCTGGAACTCTGCATTCAGTTGGATATAGTTTTTCCCTTTCTTGCTTGCTTTTCACTTCTCTTCTTTCCTCAGCTATTTGTAAAGCCTCCTCAGACAACCACCTTGCCTTCTTGCATTTCTTTTCCTTTGGGATGGTTTTGGTCACTGCATCCTGTATAATATTACAAACCTTTGTCCATAGTTTTTCAGGCACTCTGTGTACCAGATCTAATACCTTGAATCTATTCATCACCTCCACTGTCTAATCATAAGGGATTTGATTTAGGTTTGGCCCAGGTTCTAACGGATTGGGCAACACCTTTTTCACTTATGTATTGACAAAGAAACAAAGGAAACTAGGATACAAAAGAAGGAAATTCTTCGGCTGTGTTATTTTGGAGAATGCTCAGATTCCTTAAAAGAAAAGTAATTCTATTTTTTTAATCAATGAAAAAATAATACACTTATTGCAGAAAATTCAGAAATTACAGATAAACAAAAAGAAAATTAAAGCCACTGATAATTTCACCACCCAGAGGTAAATAACATTAACATTCTGATACATATTCTTTTCTCTTTCTATGTGTTGATATATATCTATGTATGTATATAAGTATATGAATGTATGTGTATATATATGTATTTCTACATACAATAAGAAAGATCATATCACTTACACTATTTGTAACCTGATTTTTCTCCTAACACTATATCCTGAACATTGTGCTATATCATTAAACGATTTTCCCCAATTAAAAAGAGGAAGACGTTCTTAAACTAGCACAAATAGGTGAAAGAGGGTGGTAATAAGAGAGACAGGATGGTGGGGGTCATTCAGGAGGACATGACCACCCATTGATCCTCAAGCTGGATGGGCAGCAGGAAGTTCATTGCCCCTTCCCTGCCTTAAATACATGTTTGCCCACCGTTCCCGAAGTGGGAGCTGTTTCAAGTCTGTAGCCTCAAGAGAGTAGGGTGTTGAGACCATCTGGACTGAATACATGACTGAACGCAGTTATATTGGTTCGATGAAAACCCCCTGTAATGGAACACTTTATTAAAGAAGCCCTCCAGCGTTCTGTAGTAGGAAATTCGTAATCTCCCGGCACTCACTCACACAATACCCTTTGTCCCTATACATACTTTAAATTTCTGGTGGGCAGGTTTGGAGACCTACTCATCAGGTATGGAATTGGGAATTAGACATTTTATTTAATCTCCAAGGACAGGTGACATTCAGGAAGATGAGTAAATGAAACAGGAGGTATGAAAAAGGGAGGAAATAGGAGAACAAAAAGTTCATAAATAAATAAAACCATGAGTGTTCAAACAAAACAAAATAAGTAGTAGCCTTAAGTAGCAGCATAATATGTCAAAAACCAAATCTAAAATCTGTGACAGAGGAAATCAATTTAAGGAATCTAAAATAACAACAGAGAAAAGAGTGAAAGAGAAGGAGAAAGTGAGAGAGAAAAAATATGAAAAACTATCAGGAAGAAAAACCAATGATAACTAATTTCTGTATAACAGGAAGTCCAGAAGGAGAAAAGACAATAAACGAAGAAGAAATAATCAAGGAAAGAATAGAACTTCTCTGAACTGAACAAAAAGTTGATTTCATATTTAAAGAATCTAATGATTTCAGGAATACTGGAAAAAGGTATCCTATAGATAATCTGATGGAATTTACAAATGATAAAAAAAACTTAAATCCCACAAGCTTCCACACCATGCCCCTACCCTACCCTACCCTACTCCCTCCACCAAAAGTCACCCCCAAATTGAGAACCAGACAGGGAAAAGAAACCTGCTGACGTCCGTCCTCTCATTTGTAAACTGAATGCCAGGGAACCACCTGGAAGCATATTTACACAATTTTGAGGGAGAATTCTACAGCCTATCTGTAATCCAAGCAAGGTGATAAAATAGAGATTTTTCAGACTTACAAGGACTTAGAATATTCACTTTTCAACGATGCCTTCAGAAAGTCAGTTCCACAGTACCCTAGTTCTCACAGCCTCAAACTCTTTGGTGAAAATCTCCTTTAACAGAACACTCCATTCCCTAAAGAAGACCTCCAGCCTTCTCTAGTGGAAGATTCGTTATCTCCCCGAGCTCACCCACACAACACCCTTTGTCTCTAGGCCTCTAGTCACTGTCCTGACAAAAACCTCCCTGGGATGTCCCTGGTGGTTCAGTAGCTAAGACTCCGTGCTCCCAGTACAGGAAGCCCAGGTTCTATCCCTGGCCCGGGAACGAGATCGCACATGCCAAAACAAAGAGTTTGCATGCTGCAACTACAGACCCCGTGTGCCACAAATAAGACCCAGTGCAGCCAAATAAATAAATGAATGTTCAAAAAACAAACAAATAAACAAAAAAACCTCCCTGAGATGATACCATCTTTCACCAACTATCCTCTCTCTCTTTTTCCCCATCTGCCAAGTTTCTTGCTACGCTTCTTTCTCCTCTCAGTTCTCTAACTTTATTCTTCCCCCACGGCATCTGGCTTTTCTCACCAATCCACTAAGACAAAGGCCATCAGTAGCTTCCGCACTGTGAAGGGTAAGGAGCAGTTGTCAGTCCTTATTTCATTATTACCTTGACCTCATTATTAGACCCAGTACTGCTGCCTACCTCCTTCTTGAAACGTTACTATTCTCTAGAAATCTGAGAATGAAATACACTGTCTCCTAGGTCTCCATTATGCTCTGCTTTTGTTTTGTTCTAGCTCTCTTTGGTTTGGTTTGTTTTTCTCCTTCTTGTCTACCTGACCTTAAATGCCCGTTTTCCAGGCTCCCTTACCTTACTGACCTCATTACAGAAACTGTCTGTCTCACTCATTTGTTTTCAGACAGCAAAAGCTCAAGTAGAAGGGGGGATTTGCTGTGAGGATCCAGCAAATCTCAAAGAACCCTTCTTCTCATTTCAGGATAGGGGAAAACACACGTCCCACTTCTTGTGTTTCCATGGCACACAAGAGAAGGGAAAACGACTAATCTGAACAACCAGACACTGGCATTTGTAAGATCAAGTTCATGAGTGGGCAAGACCACCAAGGAATGGGCCAGTGACGAGGGGAGGCCCGGGGTCCTTTTCTAGCCTACTGGCTGGACTCAGAATCCCCTCCGCAAGACAGACACACTGGGACGTGTGAGTCCTCTAGCAGAAATCCAGGATGGAAGACTAAGGACCCTGCATAAGCCTCTGTCCTCAGACATGTTCTGCAATCTGGCTTTTATCAAAAAAGTCTATACTAGGATTTATAGAGTACTTGTACTGAGTAATAAAATCATTCTTTCTCCCCATTTGCAAGGAGGTCTTTATGTGTATGCTCCATTTGCTAGAACCTAAAGAACTCTCTCCCCGAATAGTCTCAGTGAAACTTGAATTCATTCTAAGACTGTGATCATTCTAGATTATGAGCTCCAAAAGTCAAGCAGTATCTTCTTTTTATTTCCAATATATGGAAGGAAGAACCTAGGGCAGGGGCACCCTGTAAATTTTAATAATACTGGTTCAGCAAACAGATCCTCAGCATATTCCCTTCTTAGAAGTATTAACTAGTTTGCTTCTGTAACCAAATCCATATGTCTTTTTCATCCTGCTTCCATTTTCCCTTCCTACAAAACACTAAAGCGCCACTTCCATTTCCTTTTCTCCATTCCTAGGAGAAAGTCACATAAATATCAAACATTTTGAAATTTCAGGAAAACAAATAAATATGGGATAACATTTGCTCATCAATGTTAAAGGCATCCCTGCCAGTACGGAAGAATCATTCTAATGTAATTGCTTCACTTGAATTAGTTTAATGTCTCAATTTGTACAAGACGTAAGAGAAAATGGATGGAGGAACATTAAAGGTCAGCTATTTGTTGTTCTGTTCATAGTCTGAGCAAACAGTTATATCCCAGTGGTGAAAACAGGACTCCAAAGGAGCAAGCATTGTTGCTTTTCCTAAAGATTCCTGTGCAATCCTGCTGTTGGACTGTTCTTCTTTTCTGGACCAAGGAGAAAACCAAGATGGAGGGAGTTCATTTTTTAGCTATTCTTGATTTGTGTGTTATAGGTTGCTCTTGACCTCCCCTTGATTAATTTCAGCTGAGGCCTTCCCATCAGCTATAAACCCAAATTATTAGCCTCACAACTGCCAGACAACTGTGCCATTCCACAGCTCTTGGTCATTTAAAAAATTCTATTTCAGGAGCCCACTCTCAAGTTGATCCCAATCCTTTAAGTGTGAAGGCGTTTAGTCGGTACCCTTAAAGGAAAACATCTGTGGCCTTCCTACCACAAAGGACTCACAGTTCAGCTAAACACGCACAGGTGAACTTTGGGTGGTGAATCTTAGACTGAATGCTGGAGATAGAAAATCAAGGAAAGGGAATTCCCTGGCAGTCCAGTGGTTAAGACTCCTAGCTTTCACTGCTGAGGGCATGGTTCAATCCCTGGTCAGGAAACTAAGATCCCACTAAATGCAGCCAAAAAAAGAAACAAACGAACAAAGAAGGTACATTCCCTGATTTTCAGGAGTTCACAGCCTAGTGAAGGAGACAGACATCTAATCGGAGAGTGTCAGCAAAATTTGGCAAGTGACCAACTCCTCCACCTCGGCTCCAGAACTCCTCCTGCAATCCATAATCCCAGGAACCTTTGGCTTTGTCCCTTTCTCTCCTAACGCTTCCACTCTCCCCTCTACCTGCTACTCCATTTTAGCATTTATGTATATTTATGTATACACAGGGCTTCCCTGATGGCTCAAGAGGTAAGGAATCTGCATGCAATGCAGGAGACTGGGGTTCGATCCCTGGGTCAGGAAGATCCCCTGGAGGAGGAAATGGCAACCCACCCCAGTGTTCTTGCCTGAAAAATCCCATGGATAGAGGAGCCTGGTGGGCTATGGTCCATGGGGCTGCAAAGAGTCAGACACAACTCAGCACAAGCATATACATATATACGTATATGCAAGCCTCTCCTAGTTTGAAAAGTATTCATTCTTAACTCACCAAATATCTCCCAGCAATGATTCTCTTCACTTTCACAGCCAAAACAGTGAAAAATAGTCACTCACTGTTTCTGATCCTCCTTTCTCTTTACTTTCCATTGACCCCTCGAGCCACCCCATATGAATTTTACCCCCTTCACTCCATCTTAAGGCAGCAATATCTTCCACATCATGAAATCCAAACGACACTTTTCAGTTGTCCCTTTACTGGATAGCTCAGCTCCAACTGACAGTTTCTGTTTGAAACACACTGCTCTCCTTTCAGTCTTGCCTTTTTGTTCTCCTTCCTCCCTCAATTTCTAAGAAATATCAAGGTCTGTCACTTCCAAATGAACAGAGTGCCCTGGTCCAAGCCCATACTGTTCTCATCCAACTGCAGCAGGAACATCCTAACTAAGCTTTCTGTCATTTCTCTTGCCAAACTGCCTTCAACTTACTTGCTGCATTATAGCCAAAAGAGCTTTGTAAATGTCAGATTTAATTCTGTGTCTTTTCTGTCTTAAACTCTCAATGATTTCCAACTTCCTTGAGGATAGAGTCCAAAATACTTAGTATGACTAATAACTTGCATCCTGGTCAGACTTGTGCCTGCCTCTCCAGTCTTTTCTCCTACCACTGTCTTCCCTCTCTCCACTCTGGCCAGTTTAACCTTACTGCTCTTCTAACCTTCAGTGGACATTTTCCCTTTCAACTGTTCCTTCTGCTTGAATGTCCTCTTTCATCATCTTTGCCTAACTCCAACTTTGTCTAGAAATTTTAATACCCACAGATTCAGTTAAAACCCCATATTATATCCTCCAGTGGGACTTCCCTGTGGTCTAGGGATTAAGAATCCACCTGCCTGCAGGGGACATGGGTTTCATCCCTGGTTGGGGGGGAATCCCACATGACTTAGGGAAACCAAGCCAGAGCACTAGAACAACTGAGCCCACATGCTGCAGCTACTGAAGTCTAGAGCCGTGCTCTGCAACAAGAGAAGCCACTGAATGAGAAGCCCATGAACGGCAACTGGAGAGTAGCCCCTGCTCACCACAACTAGAGAACACCTGCACACAGCAAGGAAGACTCAGTGTAGCACTCCCCAAAGTAAATAAATAAATAATATATATTTATTTTAAAAAAATCCTATAACATGCAGAACTTTGCATTTCTCCTTAATATCCAGCACACCTATTATTATTTATTCAAAAATCTGTCTTCATCCCTCAACATTAAGCTAAGTGAAAGCAGGGGTCATGCTTGTCTGTCCATTGCTATATCCCTAACACCTAGAATGGTGCATATTTTTGAATGCTATAAAAATAACAAACACTAAGCCTGCCCTACCACACAATTGAACTCATCTCACACACTAGTAAAGTAATGCTTAAAATTCTCCAAGCCAGGCTTCAGCAATACGTGAATCATGAACTCCCTGATGTTCAAGCTGGTTTTCGAAAAGGCAGAGGAACCAGAGATCAAATTGCCAACATCCGCTGGATCATGGAAAAAGCAAGAGAGTTCCAGAAAAACATCTACTACTGCTTGATTGAATATGCCAAAGCCTTTGACTGTGTGGATCACAATAAACTGTGGAAAATTCTGAAAGAGATAGGAATACCAGACCACCTAACCTGCCTCTTGAGAAATCTGTATGCAGGCCAGGAAGCAACAGTTAGAACTGGACATGGAACAGCAGACTGGTTCCAAATAGGAAAAGGAGTACGTCAACGCTGTATATTGTCACCCTGCTTATTTAACTTCTATGCAGAGTACATCATGAGAAACGCTGGACTGGAAGAAGCACAAGCTGGAATCAAGAGTGTCGGGAGAAATATCAATAACCTCAGATATGCAGATGAAACCACCCTTATGGCAGAAAGTGAAGAGGAACTAAAAAGCCTCTTGATGAAAGTAAAAGAGGAGAGTGAAAAAGTTGCCTTAAAGCTCAACATTCAGAAAACGAAGATCATGGCATCCGGTCCCATCACTTCATGGGAAATAGATGGGGAAACAGTGGAAACAGTGACAGACTTTATTTTCTGGGGCTCCAAAATCACTGCAGATGGTGATTGCAGCCATGAAATTAAAAGACGCTTACTCCTTGGAAGAAAAGTTATGACCAACCTAGATAGCATATTAAAAAGCAGAGACATTACTTTGCCAACTAAGGTCCGACTAGTCAAGGCTATGGTTTTTCCAGTAACCATGTATGAATGTGAGAGCTGGACTGTGAAGAAGGCTGAGCGCCGAAGAACTGATGCTTTTGAACTGTGGTGTTGGAGAAGACTCTTGAGAGTCCCTTGGACAGCAAGGAGATCCAACCGGTCCATTCTGAAGGAGATCAACCCTGGGATTTCTTTGGAAGGACTGATGCTAAAGCTGAAACTCCAGTACTTTGGCCACCCCATGCGAAGAGTTGACTCATTAGAAAAGACTTTGATGCTGGGAGGGATTGGGGGCAGGAGGAGAAGGGGACAACAGAGGATGAGATGGCTGGATGACATCACGGACTCGATGGACGTGAGTCTGAGTGAAATGTGGGAGTTGGTGATGGACAGGGAGGCCTGGCGTGCTGCGATTCATGGGGTTGCAAAGAGTCGGACACGACCGAACTGAACTGAACTGAACTGAAAGCCTGTCCTCAGAGGGAAATGAGGGCCAGTTCAGTTCAGTTGCTCAGTCATGTCTGACTCTTTCTGACCCCATGGACTGCAACACACCAGGTTTCCTTGTCCATCACCAACTCCCAGAGCTTGCTCAAACTCATGTCCATTGAGTCAGTGATACGATCCAACCATTTCATCCTCTGTCATCCCCTTCTCCTGCCTTCAATCTTTCCTAGCATCAGGGTCTTTTTAATGAGTCAGTTCTTTGCATCAGGTGGCCAAACTATTATGATGCAAACTCAGTAGTATGGGTATATTTGTTATATTTGATAAACTCAGGGCACATATTTTGAGCTAAACAGATGCATGACAGGATAGACATAAACAAGAGTTTCCAGGATGAAAAACAAAAAAGAATTTCTGGGGTGAGACATTTGGTGTTAGTTCATTCCACAAATCTACCAAGCCTGGACCTATTAATAGAATCAAGGCATTATACAAAAATTTGATCTAGAGAAAAAGAGATCTGCAAAAGTTAAAAAACATAGCTGCTTAAGAGCTGAAAGAGACTTTACAGTATCCAGTTCAACCCTCCTGCTCTTCTGCCTCCCATATTGGATGGGGTTAAGTCACCTTCCTACAGTTTGGTGCACAGTTAGCGGCAAATTTGGTAATGGAAACCCAGTTTCTCTATCCATGAAACTGAGTTCTTTCTGATTCTTGACTCAAAAAACTAATATTATGGAATTTATAAGCCTTCTCCAAACTATGTCCTGATAAAGGTTTTCTGGAAACCCTTTCCTTCCTCTAACCTGATCCTGGTTCACCAAGTAGCATCCCCTGCATAGAGAGACCTTTTAGGTCACCTCACCACCCATACTGCTGAAAGACTCAAGAGATGGTAAGAGGAGCGACTGAAGAACTCTGAGGAACTCCTCGACATCATATCATAAAGGAGAACTCAAGGAGTAAGTCCTCTATGGCGTTCTGCGACATTGTTCTCATCTTTCTTTTCTGAGTTCTGGGACAATCAGTTTCCTCACTGTCACGGAATATTTGGAGAAGATCTTGTGTTTTAAAAACTTATTCAGTATGATCCAGCAACTCAGTTCATAGGTATGCATCCAAAAAGCAGAGACTCATACAGATACCTGTATACTAATGTTCTTAGCAGTATTCTTCACAACAGCCACAAGGTAGAAACTACCCGAGTTCATCCACAGATGAGCTGATAAGTAGAAGGTGGTATATATACAATGCAGTGTTATCCAGTCATTAAAAAGAAATGAAATTCTGATACATGCTGCCACATGGGTGCAACTTGAAAACATTATGCTAAGTGAAATAAGCCAGACACAAAAGGACACATATTGTACAATTTCACTTAGATGAAACACTGTAAAACAGAGGCACCAAAGGCTGGAGGGTAGGAAGTTATTGTTTAATGGGTACATAGCTTCTGTTTGAGTTGATGAAAAAGATATTGCTTAATGAATACATAGTTTCTGTTTGGGTTGATGAAAATGTTCTGGAATAGTAGTGATTGTTACACAACCCTGCAAATGTACTTAATGCCACTGAGTGTACACTTAAAAATGGATAAGATTGTGAATTTTATGTTTTATATGTATTTTGCCACAAAAAATTATTCAATGAAGCTCTCAGTTCCAGTCAAGATGAAATCTAAAACATGTTCAAGCAACCAAAGGAAGGTACACAAAGAGAAACCAAGGAAAAAAAACCAGAGGAAACAAACAAAACAAAAACTAGAATGCAATACAGAAGCTCTACCAAGTTAATAATTACTTTTGGGACTTCCTGGCAGTTCACAGGTTGGGATTCCGTGCTTATACTGCAGGGTGCACAGGTTCAGGGGGCAAGGTTCTATCCCTGCTCGGGGAACTAAGATCCCACAAGCCATGTGGGTGGCACAACCAAACAAACAAGCAAAAGACACACACACAAGAAACAAAAAAACAAAAACAAAAAACAATCACCTTAAATATAAGTAGTTCAAATACAGTAATTACAAGACAGAAATTGGCAAAGGGAATGAAAAGCCATGAATCAACAATATGCTGTCTGCAAGAAATTCATTTCAGATACAATATAGCAGAGGTTTCCCTGGTGGCTCGTGGTAGAGAATCTGCTTGCCAAAGCAGGAGATGCAAGTTCGAGCCTTCACCTGGAAAGATCTCCTGGAGAAGGAAATGGTAACCCACTCCAGTATTACTGCTTGGGAAATGCCAAGGACGGAGGAGCCTAGCAGGGCATATTCCATGGGGTCACAAGAGCCAGACACAACTTAGGGACTAAACTATGATACAGGACGTGGAAAATAAAAGGACAGGAAAAGATACACTACTACCAGTTAAAACAAAAAGAGAAAGATTTGATTATGTTAATGTTGATGTAACCAGTAATCATAAATTTTGAGCCACACCTTAAATATTCAACCTGTGGATTAAAAAGTTAAAACTTAAGGCTAAATGGATTCCTATTCCTATTTTCCAAACAAGCCAACATCAATAAAGCCCACTATCTTATTCAGTTTCCCTCTTAAAAAAGCACCAGGGGTGCCCTCTTCCCACGATGCATCAAGATTGAAACATACTCGCAGGAGGACACACATTCTCTTCCTCTGTTGTGACACCTGCCTTCTGTGCAGTTGAATGCTGCCATATTGAGCTCTACTACCTACACTCATGCTGTGCTGGTAGCTGCAGGCTTGCCAGAATTGACTGGATCATCATCACTGTGTGTGCTGGAGAATGGAGCTCACCTTAAAGGAGAGTGATGACACAGACCTGCCCTGCAAGGGCAAGTTGAAGGAAATCATCTTTTTTTTTTTTTTTTTAAGTTGCAGAACTGTAGCCCTAAGAAGCAGAAGTTTGCATTTAGTTGAGTTCTTCTTCTCCTTCAAGTTCAAGACCAGAGTTTCTTGAGCTGACCCCCTGATCTGATGCACAGGGACAGGGGCATCTACCACGTGAAGATAAGAGCACTGTTTCTCAGGTCTGAGAACTTAGGTTTCTCCCCCTTCATGCTGTGCAGATGTAGCTCTGGGTTTAATCTCCATTCCTTCTGAGGCCTGTTTCATTTCTAGTTTTCAAACTGCCTAGAAGTGAATTTCTTATGTAAACATGGAGAAGCAGGATTTTCCATTTGAAAAGGTGATGTTGTAAGCCTGATGCATACATTCTTTCAGAACTAAATTGAATGAAGACTATGTGACACTGACCACTACTTAAAGAGTACCACTTGCAGGAAATGTGGCTATCCTGTTCAAACCGTTGGGTCTTGCATCAGATTTGACCTCACTTGTAGCCACTTATCTTCCTGGTATTGAGAAAGCACCAAGAGAAATATACTAACTTTATGTAGAGTCAGATTTAGGTCAGTAAAGGTCACAATAAATATAAGTGAAATATTTTTTCTTAAGATATTTACTTCCAGGGCAGCTACAATAAATGAAAGATACATGATTAAAAAGCTTCTAGAACTAGACTCTCGGAGAAGGCAATGGAACCCCACTCCAGTACTCTTGCCTGGAAAATTCCATGGGCGGAGGAGCCTGGTAGGCTGCAGTCCATGGGGTCGCTAAGAGTCAGACATGACTGAGCAACTTCACTTTCAGTTTTCACTTTCATGCACTGGAGAAGGAAATGGCAACCCACTCCAGTGTTCTTGCCTGGAGAATCCCAGGGGCGGCGGAGCCTGGTGGGCTGCCGTCTGTGGGGTCACACAGAGTCGGACAGGACTGAAGCGACTTAGCAGCAGCAGCAGCAGCAGCAGCAGAACTAGACTCTAGGGAGATAAATGAGTGATCCCCTCATCGTTTCAGCAGGTCCAATCTTATATTACATTTTTGGGGGGGGGGGTGTGGCTGAGTCTTTGCTGCCCCATGGACTTAGCCCGCCAGGCTCCTCTGTCCATGGGACTTCCTAGGCAAGAATTCTGTAGCAGGTTGGTATGCTCTCCTCCAACGGATCTTCTCAACCCAGGAATCAAACCTGTGTCTCGTCTCTTCCGTCTCCAGCATTGGCAGATAGGTTCTTTACCACTGGGAAGCCCATATTACATTTTTCTGTGTGGGGGGGAAATATCTGACCAAGTATCTTCCAGTTTGGAAACTGAAAGAATGCATTCCCAGGAATTAGGGAAAGTGGTACGTTTGTATTTTCGAAGATGTCAGCACCTTCCCACGTGGCTGTTCTCACGAGGTGACTGACATTCCTCTCACTGAGATTTGTGTTCCTTCCACTGGCATCTGGGTGGGAGCTTGGGACTGCTCCAAACAATGGAGCATATGACAGATTGGTGTTTCGTGGCTTCTGAAGCTGGATCTAAAATCATACAGCTTCCACCTAGCCCACTCTTTGGAGCCTGTCCTTGGAAGCCAGTCACCACGTTAGGAAGAAGCCTGGGCCACATGAAGGAACGACATGCAGGTGTCTGGCCACTCCAGCTGAGGACTCAGGCTCCATCCACCCCGGGCATGTGAGGGAGTGAGCTTTCCAAGGGCTCCATCCCCTCATCCCACCCCTGCTCAAGTCTTCCATCTGAGGCTCCAGAGAGCACGTTGCAGAAACAAGCTGCCCCTGATGCTGTGCACTAGCTGAGAATGCCTGACCACAGAGCCTGACCTATGGGCTCTGTGAGCATAATAAATGATTGTTTTCATTACTGGGGAAAAAAAGTACTCAAGTGATGCTTAAATTAAGTTTCTGTTAGTGTAAAAGGAAAACCTTACAGATCTTGTCAGGCCAGGAGGCTACAGACACACAGCAGTAGCTCCACACAGTCCAGTTAGAGAAAATTTACACAGAAGAAATAAAGCACATGGAATCCCCCAGCTCTCACTGGGGGGACTACCGGGGCCAGGTAGAGACGGTCTGCACCCACCACGGCAAACATGCAGCCAAGAAGGGCCAGCCTCTGAGAGAAGTCTGGATTCACAAAAGAAAGGACTTGACCTCATGCCAAAGATATATCCATATGACACATTTCGGTTGTTGCAAATATAGGTTAACCTATGGAATACTTGGGTTCTCTCAACAATGGGAAATGAATGACAGGATTTCTAGGTCCAAGAAGCAGAATAGGGAGAACGCATGCTGAGGGCCTGGGTCCATACTGAAGGTCAAAGTCTGCATGTGGAAGGCCCTGGAACAGTCTTGAAGTGCTTCTGTATACCCAGAATGCTAGCATCAGCCAAAAGCCGTGCTGCCCCTTTGCAGATGGCTCTGATCAGCTCAGCCGGGCAGAAGGAGATGGGTACCCAGGCGATCCAGATTTGTCTCCCAACAGATTTAAAGAGAAGAAAGGGAAAATCTCCCCTAACCTTCTCCTCTGCCCTCCTCCCATCAATTAAACCAAGGTTGAGTTATTTCTCACTCTTCAGTTTGACAGAATTTTAAAGATGAATATTATTCACTGTTGATGAGCACATTGGGAATGGGGTATGCACATAATAGTCACAGGGGTATAAACTGGTAGCTTTGAGGGGAAATTTGACAGTATCTAGCAAATTTTAAATGTACGTATCCTTTGATTCAGCAATTCTGCTTCAAGTATGATTTTTTTAAAGAAGTGCTTTAGCATTTTTACAAAAATAATGTCTGTTGAAAACAAAATATTAAAAATACCAATAGAGGAATGAGCAAATTAGGACACATCCTTCTGTAAATATGGCAATTAGACATAAAGTAGATTTATGGGTGGGGCTTCCCAGGTGGCCCTAGCAATGAAGAACTCACCTGCCAATGCAGGAGATGTAAGAGATGCAGGTTTGATCCCTGGGTCAGGAAGATCCCCTACAGGGGAGTATGGTAACCCACTCCACTATTCTTGCCTGGAGAATCTTAGGGACAGAGGAGCCTGGCAGGCTACAGTTCTGCTGCTGCTGCTAAGTCACTTCAGCCGTGTCCGACTCTGTGCGACGCCATAGATGGCAGCCCACCAGGCTCCCCCATCCATGGGATTTTCCAGGCAAGAGTGCTACCACGCCGATAAACAAAATGTGCAAAATTGAGTCCTAAGTTATAATTTGCTGTACAAATTCCAGGAGCTATTTTGTGGTTGGTCTTCACTGGATAAAAATTACTTCTCTGTCAAGTTCAGAGTCACTCTGGGAAGTTGCAGAGAGCCTTATTTCATTTGTTTATGTAAGAAGAGAGAAGGGGCATGAAGGAGTAGGAGGAAGGATCAAACAATAAATACACTGGACAATTGAGGATGAAGAAGAGGCTGATGACAAATGCCACGTCTGAATGCTAGTTACGTAAAAAAAAGAAAAAAGTAATGGTAATAGTCAGGAAAGGCTTTATATATGTATAAAGTATTAAGCAAACAGTACATTTAATCCTCATAACCAGGAAACTCTTGAAGTTGAGAGGGCCCCCCAGAGATCTTCTATTCCAGTTCTTTCACCTGACTGGTTGATTTAGTTGCTAAGTCGTGTCCAACTCTTGTGACCTCATGGACTCTAGCCTGCCAGGCTCCTGTGTCAATGAGATTTCCTAGCAAGAATACTGAAATGGGTTGCTATTTCCTTCTCCAGGCTCTCCTGATTGTTATTCCTTACTTATACTTGAAGGGAAACGATTGCAGGCTTTTCAAAATTAATGGAGTGGAAAGAGTCTCCAAACTTGGTTATGAGCTTCTTAGAGCTGCCATAACTAAGCACAACAAACTGGGTAGCTTAGGATAACAGAAAGGTAAGTTTTCACAGGTCTAGAAACCAGAAGTCTTAAATTAAGTTATCAACAGGTTGGTTCCTTCTGAGAGCTGTAAGAAGAATCTGTTCCTGCCTCTTAGCTTCGGTGCTGGCAATCCTTGGCAGTTCCTGGCTCATAGATTGTCACTTCAGTCTCTGCCTCCATCTTTAAATTACCTTCTTCTCTCTGTTTCTCTTCTCATCTGTGTGCTTTTCTGTTCTTATAAAGACATCAGCCATTGGATTTAGAGTCAGGTCTACCCAGATAACCCAGGATAATCTCACCTTAAAATTCATCACTTAATTGTATTAACAAAAACCCTTTTCCCAAATAAAGTCACATTCACAGATTCTGACTAGACATATCTTTGGATGGTGGGGCAACCAACCAACTCACCACATGTGTTTGTGTGATTTTACTTTTGGAAGGCTTCTAGAAGAGAAATATATTCTAAAGGGAAGTAAAAGATAAAGCTTTTTTAAAAATTCACTTTCCCTAGGCAGTTCCTAGTGGACAGATGTAAACGGTTTGTAGTATTCTCTTCAAAACGTTCTAATGTTCTTTCAAAACAGGTCCAAGCTAAAAAGTTACTAAAACAGTTACCACATACTAAAGCCTTTCACCCTCCCAACTTTTCTTTATGAAAATCAGTTAAAGAAAACAATTTTTTTCAATTGCAGTGTCCTGAGAAATATAATTACTTGAGAGGGAAGAATGCATAAACAAGCAGCCTAACAGAGTTTGATGTGCTACCCACTAAATTTAGATTCTCTTTCCAGTGAGGTGGTGAGTTAAATACCGAAAGGACTCTCCTGCTGAAAACAACTAAAAACAGATAAAAACCTTAAAAGGTCAATGAGCTGTCACAGAAGAAGTAAGCGCGTCTCAAACCAAGGACTGAGCAACATAGAGGGAGCACTATCTCCAGAACATTTACCAGACAAGAAGGGAAGGGGAAAGGAAGATTCAGCTTTGAAGTCATAGCCTCAAAAGGGCTCCAGAGACACAGCCCAGAGCCTGCCCAACCTGAGGGATCTAACACATCTTCTCCCCAAAAGTTGGTATCCCAGTGGGTTAAACCATCAATTTAGAAAGGAGAGAGGAAAAAAAAAAAAAACCTCGACTTTCATCAGTATTTTCAGCCTAACTTCACACTACCTGGGAGAACTGGAGAAGAATTTAATTTTCAGTGATCCTAGACTAGAAGTTCTCATAAACCTGGAAGAAGCAAATGAAGACCCTCTGGAGAGGACTCCACTTCTAATCCAACTGAACACGATTCCTTCAGGTAAAATTCCAAAGCATCGAACAGCCCGTAGTACAAAAGAACTCAACTTCCAAAGCACGATAAGCCAATGCAACGCCATAAAAAGGTCCATAGTAGTATTATTAATTCAATTCTATGAACTGAAACATGTCTCTCCCCATACTTACACATATGTCTGCTGCTGCTGCTGCTGCTGCTAAGTCGCTTCAGTCGTGCCCGACTCTGTGCGACCCCATAGAAGGCAGCCTACCAGGCTCCCCTGTCCCTGGGATTCTCCAGGCAAGAACACTGGAGTGGGTTGCCATTTCCTTCTCCAGTGCATGAAAGTGAAAAGTGAAAGTGAAGTCGCTCAGCCGTGTCCGACTCAGCGACCCCATGGACTGCAGCCCACTAGGCTCCTCCATCCACGGGATTTCCCAGGCAAGAGTGCTGGAGTGGGCTGCCATTGCCTTCTCCTTGTCACCTACGCCTAAAAGAGGTTTCAGGCAAACTCTAACCAAGAGAACACTGACAGAGCCACACTGACAATAGAAAAAGAATAGTTTAAGCAATAAACATTGCCAGAGATATAAGGATAAACGGTTCAGTTCATCAGAAACCATCTGAGCCTCCAGGGAAGCCCCTTCAGAAATCTTAGTACTTTAAATTTGCATGCACTCCTAACAGCCTCAAGAATACTGACAAATTCTAAGGAGTAAAAAGCAAGTTCAAAATCAAAATAGAGGTGTAAATACTCCCTCAGTAACGGAGAGCATAAGCAGATAAATGTATTTTAGCAATTAGTCGCGAGTGCGCAGGCGCAGCGGGCGGCGCGCGGAAGGCTCTGACGCGCCTGCAGCCGGCGAGCCAGCGAGCGAGGCTTTCTCACCTGCGGCCCCTGATGAAGGGTGTGCGGGAGGCGGGCGGGGGCCTGAGCGGAGGCGCCCCCGGAGACGCAGGCACAGCAGGAGTCTGGCTGCACTCGGAGGGGCGGGAGGGAGAGGCACCAGAGCTGAGGGAAGAGAAAATAGGCTCCACCGGAGAGCGGTGCCTGGCTGGGAACCGCGTGGGGACAAGGGGCACCTCCTGGGCGCGGCCCAGGCGTCAGGACTGGTACTCGGGAACGGTTCCTGCCTTCCCGTTATCTCGGGAAAGGCTCCTCCCCGGCGCGTCACTGACTACTGACGGCTGGAGGACATCTGGGAACCCGCCCCGCACCCTCCGCTCAGGCGGAAGGTCTCCGGGGCCTCCCGCGCGCACGGGGCGCTCCCTGCCCCCACGCTCTCTCCACCAGGACTCTCGGGGCAGCTCCCTCGCGGGGCTTCTTTTCCCTCGAGGGGAAGCAGGAACTTAGCTCTGGGCATGGCTGGTCTTCAGAAAGAATTTTATCCTAATGGTGGTACCTGTGCAGCTTCCAGACTCGCTAGAGCCACGGTCAGAAAACTGGTAGCCTCCAAAGGTACATGTTGGGGTATGTCGAGGGGAAAGTTAATAAGGATGAGGAGGGTTTGAATAGTGCAATTTAGAAACCTGACCTAATGAATGTATATACCTACCTATGGCCAGTGAGCACATGGAAAAGTGCCCAGCATCATTCGTTATCAGAGAAATGTGAATTAAAACCCCAAACGAGTAGGAGATGAAAGTATCAAGAATGATTCATGTAATTCCACTTCTGGTCAGGATGGAATAGTAGGAACCGGGTTTACCCTCTTGTTTGAAACAATCAAAAAATAGAAAATAATATATATATGTACACATATATACAGATGTATATCCTCTATAGCATACATAACGTGATATTTTAAGATATATATAATATTGTATGCAATGTCTATTCATATATAATGCCACTATATCATGTATAACATATACAAGATGCTACATATTATTTATGATATATAATACATGTTTTATATATTGACTCTATATGATATGTATAACATGTATCATTTATAACACACCACTCAACAACTAAAGAATACACATTATTTTCCTGCACATTTGTAACAGTTACCTAGATGATTATACAAAGGTTGAATCTCAGCTAATTTCAAAGGGATAATGTTACACAGAGAAATAATATTGCTATGTTATAATGCAACCTAGCTCAGAATGAAAGCCAAAACATTTACTTTTTGAAATTAAGAAACAAATATGTGTGTGCTATATTGAAGTGAAGTGAAAAGTGAAAATGTTTGTCACTCAGTCATGTCCGGGTCTTTGCCACCCCATGGCCTGTAGCCTGCCAGGCTCCTCCGTCCGTGGAATTCTCCAGTCAAGAATACTAGAGTGGGTTGCCATTTCCTTCTCCAGAGGATTTTCCTGACCCATGGATGAAACCCAGGTTTTCTGCATTGTGGGCAGATTCTTTACCATCTGAGCCATAAGGGAAGCCCCCTGGTACTATGCTGGTCAAAAGTAAATCACAATAGATGAGAAAATATTTAGAAGTAGGTTCTAATGAAAATGTACACAACAAACCTGCAGGATTCATTGAAGCAAAATTTAAAGGTAAATGTTGACAGTGGAAAAGAAGAAAGTCTGAAATATAATGAGCTAAATACAAATTCCAGAAAGTTAGAAAAAGAACTGCAAAATAAACAGGAAAAAAAGAGAAAATAAAGAGCAGAAATTTAATAAGATAGAAAATTAACATACAATTGAGATAACCTATTTAAAACAATCTATTCAGAAATTAATTCTTTGAAAAGATAAAAATTTCAAAATATCTAGTAATATTATTGGTCAAGAAAAAAAAGGAAAGAAGACATAAGTCACCATTACAGGTAAGAAAGAGGATATACTATAGATACTGCAGACATTAAAAAGATAGCATAATATACAAATCTTTCGGGCTCCTCTGATGGCTCAATATTAAAGAATCTGCTGCCAGTGCAGGAGACATGGTTTCAATCCCTGGTCCAGGAAGAGCCCACATGCCATGGAGCAACTAAGCCCGTGTGCCATAATTATTGAGCCTGCACTCCAGAGGCCAGGAACCGCAACTATCAAGTCCACACACTTCAGTTACTGAAGGCTGCAGGCCCTAGAGCTTGTGCTCTGCAACAAGGGAAGCCACCTCAATGAGGAGACTGCACACCACAACTAGAGAGTAGCTCCCACTTGCCACAAGGAAAGAAAAGCCTGCACAGCAACAAAGACCCAGCACAGCAAAAAATAAAGTAGATAAAACTATTAAAATCTTTGTACCAATAAATATAAATGTATAGATTCAATGGGTAAAGTCTTAGAATGATATTACATCTAGTATATTCCATCAAAACTTAATTATGAACACTAAAATAGCAAGGGTAGGAAGACTCAGTTCTTAAGGTATCAGTTCTCCTGACTGATCTGTTGACGCAATAGATTCAATGCATTTCCAACGATAATCTCACTAAGGTTTTGTGTAGGAATTGACAAGTTTATACTAAGATGTATATGGAAATACCAACAACCTAAATAGCCAAAGCAATCTTGAAAAAGAATAAAGTTGGAGGACTTACACCATTTGACTTCAAAGCTTTTAATAAAGCTCCAGAATCAAGACTGGTGCTAGTAAAGGATTGAAAGATTAGGTTGATGGAACACAATGGAAGCCATTTGTTATTTTTCAACAAATGGTACTGAAGGAGCTGAGTGCTCATGCATGCTCAGTCGGTTCAGTCATGTCCACCTCTTTGTGACCCTATGGACAGAAGCCCTCCATGCTCCTCTGTCCATGGGATTCTTCAGGCAAGAATACTGGAGTGGCTTTCCATGCCCTCCTCCAGGGGATCTTCCTGACCTAGGGATTGAGCTCATGTCTCTTAACGTCTCATGCATTGGGTTCTTTTACCACTAGCCCCAACTGGGAAGCCCAGAGTGCTCATATAAGGGGAAAAATTAACCTTTATCCCTACCTCACATCATACACAAAAACTAATTTGAGATGAAACATAGTCCTAATCTTAATAAACTATGAAAGCACAGAAAATAACTTTAGGACTTGGAAGTACACAAAGATTTTTTAGAAATGGCACAGAAAGCATAACCATATGAACAAGAAATTAACAAATTAGACTTTATCAAAAATTTTAAACTTCCGCTTAATGAGATATAGCAAATTCTGTAGCTGTGAGAGAATATTTGCAAAACACATATCTGATGAAAAACTCATGTCCATGATATACAACTCAAGAATTCCTACAACTCAAGAATAAAAAGATAAGGAACCCAATTAAAAAAAAAACAGGCAAAAGATTTGAATGAACATTTCATCAGAAAAGATAAATCAAGGGCCAATGAGTACATGAAACAGTGCCCGACATCACAAGTCTTCAGAGAAAGGCAAATTAAAACCAAAAATGAGTAAGAAGCAAAAGCGTCAAGAATGTCTCATATATTTCCACTTCTGGAAGATGAAGTAATAGGACCCAGATTTACCCTCTTGTTTGAAATAATCAAAAGTAAAGGATAAAATATATGAAAGAACAATCAGATAACAAAGAATGATGATCTCCAAGAAAGAGTAAACAGACAAGGTAAGTCAAATGACTTCTCCAGCATATTGTTCAGAGAGTTTCCTGGTCAGAAGGAAAGGGACACCTTTTCAAAAGTCTCCCAGTGTTGGGGAAACAGCTGTGGGTCTGGCGAGTTTGGGGCAGCATCCCAAACGTTGGCACTTAGAAGGTTTCCAAAAATGTCTGTGGAATTGAACTGCTAACTCTCAGTAATACATTTCAACAGGTCAGAGTCAACTGTGTACCAAGCTCTTGGAGCCATTAATGTCCCCTGACCCCCTCCCCCAACTGCCCCACCCCATAGACAAAGTGTTACTTAGGAAAAGTTTAAGTGGGAACGTCTCTGTAGTCTTCAAATGCTCACCACCATTTCCAACACTGCCCACCCCAGCCCCAACAATGCTCCCCAACCCCCATCCCCACCAGTTTCAGTGTGCTCCTCCAGCCTACCATCCCCAAGCCCTGAGGTTTTTTCTTACCACTGTGTGTGTCAGTCGCTCAGTCGTGTCTGACTCTGTGCGACCCCATGGACTGTAGCCCACCAGGCTTCTCTGTCCAGTGGGATTTTCCAGGCAAGAATACTGGAGTGGGTTGCCATTCCCTTCTCCGGGGGATCTTCCCAACCAAAGGATCAAACCTGAGTCTCCCACATTGCAGGCAGATTGTTTACCATCTCAGTCATCAGGGAAGCCCAGTATGTGATAAGCTATGAATAACGTGCTTTTACCCCTGGAGCTCTCTCCAACATCCTTCCTCTCTTGGTATAAAGTATTTTGTCGGTAATTGAAATTTCCTGAAGACACATCTTAACCCAAAAAGAGATGCAGTGGTAGAAATTTCTACCATTCACAGACACAGAGGGGAAGAGTTTGAAGCAAGGTGATCCTGATCATGCTCCTTAAATCTCACCTTCTTTTTCCTCTATGTAGGGCCCACCCCTGAGAACACTCTTAAATTGAATATTCAGAGCATCTCAGAGAGTATTTCACCAAGGTAAAATGCCCAATGTGTTTGGGAAAGGAATGATAGGAAGCAGGTAAGAATATAGAGATTTCATTCAGCAAATATTGATTGGTTCCTACATACTGGGTACTGTTCTAGGTTTGGGGGATAAAGCAATGAACAAATGCTTTTGTTCCCTTTACATTCAATTCAGTTCAGTTCAGTCTCTCAGTTGTGTCTGACTCTTTGCAACCCCATGAATTGCAGCACGCCAGGCCTCCCTGTCCATCACCATCTCCCGGAGTTCACTCAGATTCACGTCCATCCAGTCAGTGATGCCATCCAGCCATCTCATC
Source organism: Oryx dammah (assembly GCF_014754425.2). Taxonomy (NCBI): domain Eukaryota; kingdom Metazoa; phylum Chordata; class Mammalia; order Artiodactyla; family Bovidae; genus Oryx; species Oryx dammah. The sequence continues at coordinate 19,485,994 of NW_024070195.1, forward strand.
CTCTGTCATCCCCTTCTCGTGCCCCCAATCCCTCCCAGCATCAAAGTCTTTTCCAGTGAATCAACTCTTCCCATGAGGTGGCCAAAGTACTGGAGTTTCAGCTTTAGCATCATTCCTTCCAAAGAAATCCCAGGGATGATCTCCTTCAGAATGGACTGGTTGGATCTCCTTGCAGTCCAAGGGACTCTCAAGAGTCTTCTCCAACACCACAGTTAAAACGCATCAATTCTTCGATGCTCAGCCTTCTTCACAGTCCAACTCTCATGTCCATACATGACTACTGGAAAAACCATAGCCTTGACTAGATGGACATCAGTTGGCAAAGTAATGTCTCTGCTTTTGAATATGCTATCTAGGTTGGTCATAACTTTTCTTCCAAGGAGTAAGCATCTTTTAATTTCATGGCTGCAGTCACCATCTGCAGTGATTTTGGAGCCCCAAAAAAGAGTCAGCCACTGTTTCCACTGTTTCTCCATCTATTTCCCATGGAGTGATGCACTGGATGCCATGATCTTCATTTTCTGAATTTTGAGCTTTAAGCCAACTTTTTCACTCTCCTCTTTCACTTTCATCAAGAGGCTTTTTAGTTCCTCTTCAGTTTCTGCCATAAGGGTGGTGTCATCTGCATATCTGAGGTGACTGATATTTCTCCCGGCACTCTTGATTCTAGCTTGTGTTTCTTCCAGTCCAGCATTTCTCATGATGTACCCTGCATAGAAGTTAAATAAGCAGGGTGACAATATACAGCATTGATGTACTCCTTTTCCTATTTGGAACCAGTCTGTTGTTCCATGTCCAGTTCTAACTGTTGCTTCCTGGCCTGCATATAGGTTTCTCAAGAGGCAGGTTAGATGGTTTGGTATTCCCATCTCTTTCAGAATTTTCCACAGTTTATTGTGATCCACATAAAGGCTTTGGCATAGTCAATAAAGCAGAAATAGATGTTTTTCTGGAACTCTCTTGCTTTTTCGATGATCCAGCAGATGTTGGCAATTTGATCTCTGGTTCCTCTGCCTTTTCTAAAACCAGCTTGAATATCTGGAAGTTCACAGTTCATGTATTGCTGAAGCCTAGCTTGGAGAATTTTGAGCATTACTTTACTAGCATGTGAGATGAGTGCAATTGTGCGGTAGTTTGAGCATTCTTTGGTATTGCCTTTCTTTGGAATTGGAATGAAGACTGACCTTTTCCAGTTCTGTGGCCACTGCTGAGTTTTCCACATTTGCTGGTATATTGAGTGCAGCACTTTCACAGCATCATCTTTCAGGATTTGAAATAGCTCAACTGGAATTCCATCACCTCCACTAGCTTTGTTCGTAGTGATGCTTTCTAAGGTCCACTTGACTTCACATTCCAAGATGTCTGGCTCTAGGTGAGTGATCACACCATCGTGATTATCCAGGTTGTGAAGTTCCTTTTTGTACAGTTCTTCTGTGTATTCTTGCCATCTCTTCTTAAGATCTTCTGCTTCTGTTAGGTCCATACTATTTCTGTCCTTTATCAAGCCCATCTTTGCATGAAATGTTCCCTTGGTATCTCTAATTTTCTTGAAGAGATCTCTAGTCTTTCCCATTCTGTTGTTTTCCTCTATTTCTTTGCATTGATCGCTGAAGAAGGCTTTCTTATCTCTTCTTGCTATTCTTTGGAACTCTGTATTCATGGCCCTCAAAATTTCCCCACCATGGAAATAATTTACCCTGGAACTTTGAGTTTATGCTGTCAACAAGATCCCCAGATTATTTTGATTATCAGCAAGTTGAGATGGTCCTTATTAATTAAAAGAAAACAACCTGTACTATCCCCTGCAACCTGTACTATCCCCTGCTGTTGACTTTTAGAAAACAGTTTTGTTAACTATCTAGGTGCTACTCTTTCTTCACATGTTATATATGCATCCAGGACCTGTCTGAGGCAAATGTGAAGTGGATGATGTTGGCCTTTAGTGTCCTTCCAATTTCCCCCCAAACACTCAGAGGTCTCCTGATACGCCCATGACTTGTATAATCAGGTGCCACCTGCAAATTCCCAGTATTTATTAATCCTCTCATGACCTGATCCTCAATTATATTTGAGACTATAACATGTATCGAGCACTTTTGATAAACCAATGTGTTCTTCAGTTCAGTTCAGTCACTCAGTCATGTCTGACTCTTTGCGACCCCATGAATCACAGCACGCCAGGCCTCCCTGTCCATCACCAACTCCCGGAGTTCACTCAGACTCACGTCCATCGAGTCCGTGATGCCATCCAGCCATCTCATCCTCTGTCATCCCCTTCTCCTCCTGCCCCCAATCCCTCCCAGCATCAGAGTCTTTTCCAATGAGTCAACTCTTCGCATGAGGTGGCCAAAGTACTGGAGTTTCAGCTTCAGCGTCACTCCCTCCAAAGAAATCTCAGGGCTGATCTCCTTCAGAATAGACTGGTTGGATCTCCTTGCAGTCCAAGGGACTCTCAAGAGTCTTCTCCAACACCACAGTTCAAAAGTATCAATTCTTCGGCGCTCAGCCTTCTTCACAGTCCAACTCTCACATCCACATATGACCACTGGAAAAATCATAGCCTTGACTATATGGACCTTTGTTAGCAAAGTAATGTCTCTGCTTTTAAATATGCTATCTAGGTTGGTCATAATTTTCTTGATTTACAATTATTTTACCATGTAATCATAAGAACTACTCTATACAGTAGGTGTGATTATCTTTGTTTTGTAGATGAAGAAAGTGAGACCCAGGGATAGCATCTGTTTCCACTTTATTCACTGAAGGACCTTCACTTCTTTTTTTTAATTTTTTAAATTTATTAATTTTTAATTGAAGGATAATTGCTTTACAGTATTGTGTTGGTTGCTGCCAAACAGCAACATGAATCAGCCATAGATGTACCTATGTCCCAGACCTTCACCGCTTTAAGCCTCAGTTTCCACATCTGTGGGCTTCTCTGATAGCTCAGTTGGTAAAGAAGCCACCTGCAATATAGGAGACCCCAGTTCGATTCCTGGGTCAGGAAGATCCACTGGAGAAGGGAAAGGCTACCCACTGCAGTATTCCTGGGCTTCCTTTGTGGCTCAGCTGGTAAAGAATCTGCCTGCAATGAGGGAGACCTGGGTTCAATCCCTGAGTTGCGAAGATCCCCGGGAGAAGGGAAAGGCTACCTACTCCAGTATTCTGGCCTGGAGAATTCTGTACAGTCCACGGGATTGCAAAGAGTTGGACAAGACTGAGTGACATTCACTTTTCCACATCTGTAGCAGTGAAATACTCTACCATGCCTGCTTCACATAGGTTGTGGAGTTACTGAGCTTATGGATACAAAGCTTCTGCTATTGCATTTGCCACAGAGCAGCGTTTTAATATATGATCATCAGTAGCAGTCCCATAGCTACTACATACCCTGCTTTGTTTTTCTTCAAAACTTGTATCAGCATTTGATGTTATATATTTGTATATTATTATCTCTCTATCCCACTAGATCACAAACTCCTTAAGAGAAGGAATTTTGCTTTGTTCACCTCTCTTCACGGGACTTATAATAACACATGGCTCCTAGGAAGCACCACAAATATTTATTGAAAGAATGGTTGTTATGGCCATAATTACCTCTGTCACACCTCACTGCACACACAGTAGCTGCCCTTTAAATGCTTGCTATGGGGTTTGGGGCAAACAGAAACAAAAGCATTTACCATCATACTATACTGCCTCCCACCACGGGTAAATTGAATGAATAAATGACCTCCTGACTGAGATAACATATTTGAAGACACAGATCACAAAATCAAAGGGAGGCTCTTATATAAATTTGTCACAAATTATATTGTGTGCTTTCTACCCTGGCTTCTATGAACAAAAGTTGAATGCTACAGGCATGCAAGAAAGAGTAAGTAACATAAGCACCATAAGCACATCCCCCCCCCCCTTAATTTGTTATATGGTGTCCCCAATCCCTGTTAGATCTGGCCATTTGGACAAGTAAATTATAGAGCCTCCGAGTGGGTGGAGAGTCTCTGGCTCTAATCCTCAGTTTGGTTTCCCTTGGCCCTACACTCATTTTCCAAAGTCAATTTGTGCCTCATTAATATGATCTATTTGATTTTATATATGACTCAGAACTATATCACCACAAGGCTCCAAAAAATGCCTCAGAATTTTACATGTCGAAACATATGATACTCTTTCATTTCAGTGACTGTTAAAAAAATGTTTTTGCTACTTTAAGGAACTGGGTATTTGTGATCATCTGAGCTAAGTTAATAGACACAAAAAGAAATTTTTTTGTTAAACTTTATATAATATAAAAGCACATACATATTTATTGTTAAAAGAAAAGACTATAAGAGTATTTAAGAAGAAATCAAATCTCCTCTGCTCCATCCTTGTCATTCTATCCCTAGAGGCAACCACCAATAACCATTTGGTACTTATCTTTCTAAACATTGTGAAAAACAGACTTGCCTTGATCTACTGTCTTCCTTTGTGAGATATGACACTAAAGAGGCACTTAAAAATTATAACCATTCATTTTAAAAATGTCCTACCACTGAGAATCTCAAATACACACAATAGTAGACAAAATAATATGACCTCTCATGTACCCATTACCTAGCACAACAACCATCAACCCACAGCCAACCCATGGTCCCAGCCAAACTCCTGTTCATTTCTCTCTATCCAGGATTTTTTTAAAAAATAAATCCCTTATATCCATGTATTTATATATAAATCACTAAAAGCAATGACCCTTTTTAAACAAAACTGTATGCTGATATTACCTCTGAAATATTCCTCAATAGTATTAAATAGTCAGTGTTCAAATTTCCAATTGTTTCATAACTGTCATAAATGGAGTTTTTTTTTAAGCTTTAAAAAATTTCAGGATCTAAACAAGCTTCCCATATTATGATTGGCTGATATATCTTTTAAGTCTCTTTTCGTTAGTAGACTCCCTTCAATTTCCTATGCCCTCAAATTTTGTTTTTAGAAGAAACTATGATTTTTGATCCTCAGAGTTTTACCCATCTGAATCTGGCAGATTGCATCCCCATGGAATAATTTAACATGTCCCTCTGCCTTCTTATGTATTTCCTTTAGTTGACTCTAGAGGCTTGATTGAAGAAGGCAATGGCACCCCACTCCTATACTCTTGCCTGGAAAATCCCATGGGCGGAGGAGCCTGCTAGGCTGCAGTCCATGAGGGCACTAAGAGTTGGACACGACTGAGCGACTTCACTTTGACTTTTCACTTTCATGCACTGGAGAAGGAAATGGCAACCCACTCCAGTATTCTTGCCTGGAGAATCCCAGGGACGGGGGAGCCTGGTGAGCTGCCGTCTGTGGGGTTACACAGAGTCGGACACGACTGAAGCGACTTAGCAGCAGCAGCAGCAGCAGCAGAGGCTTGATTAGATTCAAGTTCAATGTTTCTCTTGAGTGTTGCATAAGGTAAAGCTTTGTTTCTTCTATCAGGATGCTCATGATGTCAGACTTGCTTTTTTTCATTGTTTATTGAAGGAATTTAATATACTAATGTGCACTATGAATCATCAAGAAAGGAAGGATACTGTGTTCCACATTCCCCAAACTTATTTAAGATGAAAATAATTTTTGGCATCACAGCTAATAGAGACAGAATTTAACACAACACACTTTGAGAAATGTTGCCCTATATTAACTGATGAAAGCTTTTCCCTCCGGAGAAGTTAGACTCTGTTTTTTTGTAATGTCTCTTTGATGAACCTTTGATGTTCAGTTTGGAGAAGGAAAAGGCAAACTACTCCAGTATTCTTGCCTGGGAAATCGCATGGACAGAGGAGCCTGGAAGGTTACAGTCCATGGGGTCACAAGAGTCGGATACAACTTAGCGACAAAACCACCACCACTGTGATTCATTATTTTATTAGGATGTGCAAGATGGAAACCTGTCATTCCTTTTTTAAAATAAGTTAACTATAATCCTTTTGTAAGATGTTTCCCTTTATTGACTAGTTACCTAACTGTACAGTTTATAAAGGAAAGGGAGGATAAATGCTTGATTTTTTCCCCAATCCTCCAATTTCCTTTTAGTACCATTTGAATTCATTGAGTTAACATATTTGATGAATTTAAATCCACAGCGTTAATGCTCAAATCAGTTCATTTTGGCCAGTGGGGCTCTCTTCAGATTGACTTCTGTGAGTCATTTTGAGATGATCCCAATGGTATTTAACAGCTCCTTACCTCTTGTATGAGAAGATATTCCACATTTATATGGTAGATTTCCTGCTCCAGATTTCAAACCAGCTATTTCTCCTAAAAGCTTTGGCTTCTTTTGTTGGAAATAAGTGTCTGGAAACCACAATGCAGGTGCTAGAGCTATGACCACTTTTAAAAGATGTCAATTTGCTCACATGTTTTGGATGTTGCAAAGAACTTTCTGCAAGCTGTATATAGTCCTAAAAACACTTGCTTGTTTAAGAATGAATTATCTGATAGAAAGAAAAAAGAATGTTTTAATTAAATAAAAAAGGAAGAAAAAATGAATTATCTGAATCTCCTGCTTCTTTTTTTAAGATATAGCTCTTTTATTTTATTTTTAACTTTTTATTTTATGTTGGAATATAGCAGATTTACAATGTTGTGATAGTTTCAGGTGTACAGCAAAGTGAATCAGTTATGCATATACATGTATCTATTCCTTTTCAAATTCTTTTCCTATTTAGGTTGTTCCATAATATTGAACAGCATTCCTTGTGCTGTACAGTAGATCCTTGTTGGTTATCCACTTTGTTTATTTTTGAAATAATTTTATTTGTTTATTTAATTTTTACGATGCTGGGTCTTTTGCTCCTTGGGCTTTTCTATAGTTGGAGGCAGTGGGGCCTACTCTCTACTTGTGGTGCACGGGCTCCTCATTGCGATGGCTTTTCTTGTTGTGGAGCATGGACTCTAGAGCACAGGCTCAATAGTTGAGGCACACGGGTTTAGTTGCTCCGCGGCACGTGGGATTTTTCCGGACCAGGGATCAAACCCATGTCTACTGCAATGCAGGCAGGTTCTTTACCACTGAGTCACCAGGGAAGCCCTATCCATTTTAAATATAGCAGTATGTACATGTTGATCACAAACTCCCTAACTATCCCTTCCCCCATTGCTTCTTATAATTGCTTAATGTATCTGTGTCCTTTCTGAAGCTAACAGTTTTAGAACCATAACCGGTCTCAGACCCAGTTTGTAGCATCCTAGTCATTCAGAATATATACATTGGATGAGAAAAATCAGGCTTTAAGTGCCAAAAGAAACTACCAAAAATGAGTTTCAGAAATCTGAGGAGAAATAGATGCATTATTAGGTAACTCAGTAGTCTCTGAGGTCATGATTTTAATAGGTTAATAGGTTTTAATAGGTTTAATTTTCTTGGATGTTTGAGTTCATGTCAGTTCAGTCACTCTGTCGTGTCTGACTCTTTGCAACTCCATGGACTGCAGCACACAAGGCTTCCCTGTCCATCACCAACTCCCAGAGCTTACTCAAATTCATGTCCATTGAGTCAGTGATGCCATCCAACCATCTCATCCTCTGTCATCCCCTTCTCCTCCTGCCTTCAGTCTTTCCCAACATCAGGGTCTTTTCCAGTGAGTCAGTTCTTCGCATCAGGTGGCCCAAGTATTGGAGCTTCAGCTTCAGCATCAGTCCTTCCAATGAATATTCAGGACTGATTTCCTTTGAGATTGACTGGTTGGATCTCCCTGCAGTCCAGGGGACTCTCAAGAATCTTCTCTAACACCACAACTCAAAAGCATCAGCTCTCAGCTTTGTTTATAGTCCCAACTCTCATATCCATACATGACTACTGGAAAAACCATAGCTTTGACTAGACAGAACTTTGTCAGTAATGTCTCTGCTTTTTTTTTAATTAATTAATTTTTTATTGAAGGATAATTGCTTTATAGAATTTTGCTGTTTTCTGTCAAACCTCAACATGAATCAGCCATAGGTATACATATATCCCCTCCCTTTTGAAACTCCTTCCCGTCTCCCTCCCCATACCACCCCTCTAGGTTAATACTGTTTGAGTTTCCTGAGCCATACAGCAAATTCTGTTAGCTATCTATTTTACATATGGTAATATGAGTTTCCATGTTACTCTCTACATACATCTCACCCTCTCCTTCCCTCTCCCCATGTCCATAAGTCTCTTCCCTATATCTGTTTCTCCATTGTTGCCCTGTAAATAAATTCTTCAGTACCATTTTTCTAGATTTCATATATATGCATTAGAATACAGTACTTATCTTTCTCTTTCTGACTCAAATACATTCCTTTCTATGACTATTACTCAGCCAAAAAAATGTCTCTGCTTTTTAATATACTGTCTAGGTTTGCCATAGTATGTTTGTTTTAAAAGCAACTACTTGACAGGCCTAGCCTCTATTTTTAAAGGAGCCCTTCTGCGAAAAGATACAAGTCTTAATTTCCTACTTCAGATCATCTTCACCTGAACATTTCAACATAAAATAATTGTCTAATAGAGACAAACAAGGGTGAGGCAGGTCTGAGAGCTTGGCAGGGGTAGGGCAGGGATGGAATGACTGGCTGATTGAGAGCTATGAAGCCTTTGGTTGGTGGGTGGGGAAACACATGCAACGGATGTGCCTGTGAAGTTGCAGATAGGCCCTGGGCGGTTTGGAGGGGTAGGATATGAAGTACAGGCCACAGTAAGAAGCTGGTTCAGTTAAGAGGTGGATCTGGCTGTTGCTGGGACAGGGAAGGGATGTAAAAAAATTAGGCTTTCTTCCTCTGTCTCCCCCTCCTTCCTCTTGTAACTTTCTGCTGAAGTTTGCTCCCTCAAGCCCCATCTTTCTCTGTTTCCTACAATAGCTTCTTTCTCCAAGAATATTTAAGCAACCATCATTTGGAATAAAAGAATGAAATTTTTTGCTTGCTAATGGGAAAACCCAACACTGGCTACCTCCACCAAATGAGCTATTGTGAAGAAATGGATAGCTCTGCAAATCAATAAGAAGCTAAGAGAACTTGCCTTGGAAACTGGCAGGACCCTAGGTAGCTCTGGGAGCCAAAAAAAACTAAAGGATCTGTTTCCTGGCAGGAATGCTCTTCCAGGATGTCTGGGATAAACCAGTTGTTAGAATCTCAAAAGAGAGTTTGCTCTGCCAAGGTCATGAAAGTGAGAGAGAGCCCACTGGAATTACTCTCCCATCAAGGCTACACATGATAGGGGAGAAGTGCTTGAAATTGGCTGTCCTGTTAGGAAGGGGGGAATGAATGCTAGTCAGTAAAAATAAATAAATAAATAAAGATGACTTTTTAAACTCAAAGATATTGACTTATTATCATTTCTTTGAAAAATGAATATGAAAAGTGTTAAAATTATATCCACACTATCATGCTGCAACTTTTTTTTTGTTTCTTTTTTTTTTTTAATTGGAGGATAATTGAGTTACAAGGTTGTGTTGATATCTGCCATGCAACAACTCGGATCAGTCATAACTATTACTTTTAATCTATGTGCCAAGAATTATGTCATTCATAGTCAATGTTTCTATTTTTTACAGCAAAGCTATAAGTTTGGCAAGATGTTCTGCCTGTAACTGATACTCAGAGAGGTTAAATGTGACATTACAGCTAGTAACTGTCAGAGATGAGATTTGGATCCTGATCTACTGACCAAGCAAATCATTGTTCCATGTTGTTTGACACTCCCACTAACCCACGCCTCCACCTGACCTGCCTCTTGAGATATCTGCATGCAGGTCAGGAAGCAACAGTCAGAACTAGACATGGAACTAAACTTAAAAGCTTTTGCACAACAAAGGAAACTATAAGCAAGGTGAAAAGACAGACTTCGGAATGGGAGAAAATAATAGCAAATGAAGCAACTGACAAACAACTAATCTCAAAAACATACAAGCAACTCCTGCAGCTCAATTCCAGAAAAATAAATAACCCAATCAAAAGTTGGGCCAAAGAACTAAATAGACATTTCTCCAAAGAAGACATACAGATGGCTAACAAACACATGAAAAGATACACAACATCACTCATTATCAGAGAAATGCAAATCAAAACCACAATGAGGTACCATTTCACGCCAGTCAGAATGGCTGCGATCCAAAAGTCTACAAGCAATAAATCCTGGAGAGGGTGTGGAGAAAAGGGAACCCTCTTACATTGTTGGTGGGAATGCAAACTAGTACAGCCACTATGGAGAACAGTGTGGAGAGTCCTTAAAAAACTGGAAATAGAACTGCCTTATGACCCAGCAATCCCACTGCTGGGCATACACACCGAGGAAACCAGAATTGAAAGAGACATGTGTACCCCAATGTTCATCACAGCCCTGTTTATAATAGCCAGGACATGGAAGCAACCTAGATGTCCATGAGCAGATGAATGGATAAGAAAGCTGTAGTACATATACACAATGGAGTATTACTCAGCCGTTAAAAAGAATATATTTGAATCAGTTCTAATGAGGTGGATGAAACTGGAGCCGATTATACAGAGTGAAGTAAGCTAGAAAGAAAAACACCAATATAGTATATAATGCATATATATGGAATTTAGAAAGATGGTAATGATAACCCTGTATGCGAGACAGCAAAAGAGACACAGATGTATAGAACAGTCTTTTGGACTCTGTGGGAGAGGGCGAGGGTGGGATGATTTGGGAGAATGGCATTGCAACATGTATACTATCAGGTAAGAAATGAATTGCCAGTCCAGGTTCAATGCATGAGGACAGGGTTCTTGGGGCTGGTGCACTGAGACGACCCAGAGGGTACGGGGAGGGAGGAGGGAGGGGGGTTCAGGATGGGGAACACGTGTATACTTGTGGCAGATTCATGTTGATGTATGGCAAAACCAATACAATATTGTAAAGTAATTAACCTCCAATTAAAATAAATAAATTTATATTTTAAAAAAAGAACTAGACATGGAACAACAGACTGGTTCCAAATCGAGGAAAGGAGTACATCAAGTCTGTATATTATCACCCTGCTTATTTAACTTATATGAAGAGTACATCATGAGAAATGCTGGGCTGGATGAAGCACAAGCTGGAATCAAGATTGCCAGGAGAAATATCAATAATGTCAGATAGCAGGTGACACCACCCTTATGGCAGAAAGTGAAGAAGAACTAAAGAGCCTCTTGATGAAAGTGAAAGAAGAATATGGCACGCTTGGGGCTGGTATGCGGGGATGACCCAGAGAGATGTTGTGGGGAGGGCGGGTGGGAGGGGGGTTCAGGTTTGGGGATGCATGTACACCCGTGGTGGATTCATGTCAATGTATGGCAAAACCAATACAGAATTGTAAAGTAAAATAATAAATAAATAAATTTTAAAAAAATCAAAAAAAAAGAAAGAAAGAAAGAAAGAAAGTGAAAGAAGAGAGTGATTGGCTTAAAACTCAACATTCAGAAAACTAAGATCATGCATGGCATCTGGTCCCATCACTTCATGGCAAATAGATGGGGAAACAGTGAGAAACTTTGTTATTTTGGGCTCCAAAATCACTGCAGATGGTGACTGCAGCCATGATTGCTCCTTGGAAGCAAAGACACTTGCTCCTTAGAAGAAAAGCTATGACCAACCTAGACAGCATATTAAAAAGTAGAGACATTGCCAACAAAGGTCCATCTAGTCAAAGCTATGGTTTTTCCAGTAGTCATGTATGGATATGAAAGTTGGACTATAAAGAAAGCTGAGCACCGAAGAATGGATGCTGTTGAACTGTGGTGTTGGAGAAGAATCTTGAGAGTCCCTTGGACAGCAAGGGGATCCAACCAGTCTATCCTAAAGAAAACCAGTCCTGAATATTCATTGGAAGGACTGATGCTAAAGCTGAAACTCCAATGCTTTGGCCACCTGATGTGAAGAGCTGACTCATTTGAAAAGACCCTTATGTTGGGAAGGATTGAAGGCGGGAGGAGAAAACGATGAGATGGTTGGATGGCCTTACCAACTCAATGGACATGAGTTTGAGTAAACTCCAGGAGTTGGTGATGGACAGGGAGGCCTGGCATGCTGCAGTCCATGGGGTCTCAAAGAGTTGGACACAACTGAGTGACTGAATTGACTGACTGCAACATTAATTTGGGCATGTTTATTTCTCATTCATTGTTATTACTGCAGATTCTTAGTTATTCAAATTTTGTGACCTCTGTCTTGAATTTTTAAAGGCAATGCTTTCTCTTTATTTAAAATAAATCTTTTAAAATTAAAAGCTTGTGTTCTGGTTTGCTTTAATTTCCTCCCATGAGTCAGTGACCTTAAGAATAAAAAGTTCCATACCCCTGGACTAAGGCCAGGGGAATAAAATTCCATTATTAGTACAAGTCAACTCTGATAAAGTGTCCTTTCCTCACCCTCACATCCTTTCACTACTTTTTTCTGCCCCCACAGACATAATTAGTCATCAAGGCCTAGTTGTTTTTTCAACTTCTTACAGAAAATTTCACAATATACAAAAGCAGAAAGAATGATACCATCAACTCCCTTGACCCAATTTACATAATTTACTCACACAACCTCACACATACACATTTATAGGCAATTATATTTAAAAAAATGTTTAATTGAAGAATAATTGCTTTACAGAATTTTGTGGTTTTCTGTGATACATCAGCAAGAATCAGCCTTAAGTACACCCTGTCCACTCCCTTTTGAATCTCCTTCCCATCCTCCTCCCCATCCCAACCTTCATCCTGTCACAAAGTCCCTGTTTGAGTTCCCTGAGTCATACAGCAAATTCCTGTTGGCTATCTATTTTATATATGGTATTGTAAATTTCCATGTTACTCTCTCCATACATCTTCCCTTCTCCCTCCTTCCCTCCCCCATGTCCATAGGTTTGTTCTCTATTTCTGTTTCTCCATTCCTGCCCTGAAAATAAATGTATTGGTACCGTATTTCTAGATTCCATATATATGCATTAGTATATGATATTTATCTTTCTCTTTCTGACTTACTTCACTCTGTATAATAGGCTCTAGGTTTGTCCACCTCATTAGAACTGACTCAGATGTGTTCCTTTTTATGGCTGAATAGTATTCCATTGTATATATGTACCACAACTTCTTTATCCATTCATCTGTTGATGGACATCTAGGTTGCTTCCATGTTCTAGATTGAGTGCTGCAATGAACATTGTGGTACATGTGTTTTTTTTCCATTTTGGTTTCCTCAGTGTATATGCCTAGGAGTGGCATTACTGGGTCATATGGTGGTTTTATTCCTAGCTTTTTAAGGAATCTCCATACTGTCTTCTGTAGCAGCGGTACCAATTTGCAATCCCACCAACAGTGTAAAAAGGTTCCCTTTTCTCCACACCCTTTTCAGGATTTATTGTTGGTAGACTTTTTGATGGTGGCCATTCTGACTAGTATGAGGTGGTATCTCATTGTAGTTTTGATTTGCATTTCTCTAATAATGAGTGGTTTTGAGCATCTTTTCATGTGCTTGTCAGCCATCTGTATGTCTTCTTTGGCGAAATGTCTGTTTAGGTCTTTTTCCCATTTTTTTGATTGGGCTGTTTGTTTTTCTTGTTTTGAGTTGTAGGAGCTGCTTGTATATTTTGGAAATTAATTCTTTGTCAGTTGTTTTCTTTGCTATTATTTTCTCCCATCCTGAAGATTGTCTTTTCACCTTGTTTGTAGTTTCCTTTGCTGTGCAAAAGCATTTAAGTTTAATTAGGTCCCACTTGTTTATTTTTGTTTTTATTCCTATTACTCTAGGAGGTGGGTCATAGAAGATCTTGCTTTGATTTATGTCATCAAGTTTGCTGCCTATGTTTTCCTCTAAGTTTTATAGTTTCTGGTCTACGTTTAGGTCCTTAATCCATTTTGAGTTTATTTTTGTGTGTGTTGTTATGAAGTGTTTTAATTTCATTCTTTTGCACATAGCTGTCCAGTTTTGCCAGCACCACTTATCAAAGAGACTATCTTTGCCCCATTGTATATTCTTGTATAGACAATTCTTTTCTGATTCTGAAGCTAACTCCAGACATCATGATTTTATCTTCGAGAATCTCAGTATGTATCTCTGAAACATGATTCTTTTCAACATAATTATAACATCATGACCAAATCTAATGCATTTGTTTAAAATTCCTTAATATCAAGTATCCAGTCAGTAGTCAAATTCCCCCAGTTGTCTCATATATATTCTGGGTCAAATCAGGATCCAAACCAGGCCCAATTTTTAAGGAGACATCAATCACTGTACAACCTTTTACAATCTCAATTTTGTTTGAACACAGCTTTTTCATTTCAGTTTTCTTTTAGAAATCAGATTCTGATTGGCTGGTAGTCTAAGCTTGCCTGACCTTGAAGTTGCCCTTGGAGGCAAGTTGCATGAGTCAAGCTCTCTCAGCCCACATCTCCAGGTTAAGTAAGTCTATCTCTCAATTTAGTTAAGAGAAAAAAGCCAGACTTTTCTTTATGTTTTTCTCCTTTTTCATGCTTTTATCATTTCTCCTAATGGAATAAAGAAAGCAGGAATTGTTCTCTAAAATGTAGCATTTTCTGGGACTTCGCTGGCAGTCCAATGGTAAAGACACCATGCTGAAAATGCAAGGTCACAGGTTTGATTCTTGATCGGAGAACTGGGATCCCACATCCTGTATGGTGCAGCGAAAAGACTTTTAAAAATTTAAAAATAAAATGTAGAATTTACTTATGGGAACTCTGTTTATAATAACTTCACTTTACACCTAATAAATGTTCATCAGACAGGGCTTGGTTATACAGGCTATGGCATGTCCAAACAATGGGAAGCCAACTCTCATTTTAAAATATGAGGTTGCCCTATATGGAATGACCAAGTGCCAAGATATATTAGTGAATGAACATGAAACAATATGGGTAATGTGATCCACTTTTTCCTTCAAATTGTGTGTGTCTATATACACATAAAAAAACTTAAAAGCATAAGCACTAGATCTTGCAGGGAAGATGTAAAATTATGGAGGAATTTCATTCTCTATTTTTTATATTTTTGTATCATTTAAATGCTTTTAACAGTAAGTGTGTATTAGCTTTATAATGTGAAAAAATACAAGTTGAAATATCATGTATATATCTTATGTACATATTATGAAAGTGAAAGTGCAAGTTGCTCAGTGGTGTCTGACTCTTTGCAAGCCCACAAACCCATCAGGCCCCTCTGTCCATGGAATTCTCTCAGCAAAAATACTGGAGTGGATTGCCATGCCTTTCCCCAGGGGATCCTCCCAACCCAGGGATCAAACCTGGATCTCCTACATTGCAGGCAGATTCTTTACTGTCTGAGCCACCTGGGAAGCCCATACATATTGTGAATATTTTCTATTCATAATGTATGAAATATGAATATTAGAAATATAATGCATTATTGTATATAAGATAATATATAAGTATAGTTCCTTCTTTCTGTAATCTTTCTTCAATATCAGGAATAATTTAGATTTTTCTCTACCATAGATACACTATTTTTTCAACTAGGAGAATATTTGAAGATACAACTCAGTAGTCTTCCTTTAATCACAGCAACAGTATTGAACTATGATTCTGTGCCAAATACTGAGGTAAGTTTTAGACACATTATCTCATTTAATCTCTGGAATAATTATTTGGTATAAATATTGTTATCTACATTTTACATGTAAAGATAATGAAACTTTAATTGGCAAAGTTACTTGCTCAAGTCATAGTTGGCATCCTTATCTCACGCTTTTCCATTCTAAGGTCTATAACTTCACCCCCTGGAGCACACTGGTCTTACGTTAGTAAGTGTAATAAATATAAAGACTATGGCAATTCTCCAAAATGCAAGGCCATCATCTTTTCAGGTTCCTCTTATACTTTTCTTTTTATCTATTTATTTGGCTGTGCTGATCTTCCTTGCTGCACATGGGCTCTCTATAGTTGCAGGAAGTGGGGATACCCTCTAGTTGAGGTGTGTGGGCTTCTCATTGTGCTGGCTTCTCTTGTTGCCGAGTGTGGGCTTTAGGATGCTGTAGCAGGTGGCTCAGTAGTTATGGCACACGGGCATGTGGGATCTTCTCAGACCAGGGATCAAACCTGGGTCCCCGGCATTAGCAGGCAGATTCTTAACCACTGGACCACACCATGACATCCCACAGCATGAAGTCCCTCATGCTTCTTTTAAATAAGCCTAATAGATCTTCCAACTGTGTCAGAAGACCTCAAGACCACGCCCAGATTTGATCATTTGTTAGGAGGACTACAGGACTCAGCATATATTTGAACTTCTGGCCATGATTTATTACAGTGAAAGAAGGCAAAGCAAAATCAGCAAAAGAAAAAGGTACTTGAGGTGACGTCCAAGGGGACCAGGCACAAGCTTTCAGTCCTCTCTCAAGGCAGTCCCTTAGGATGCACCTACCCCCAGCAGCAAGCTGTGATGACCCAGAGGAACTGTTCCCAAACAAGAAAGCTTATTAGAGAGTCAGCACCCAGGGTTTTTATTGGAGGCCAGTCACATAGGTACCCCCTGTTTGGTATGTAGCCAGATTCCAGACTCCCAGAAGAAAATCAGGTGTTTGATGTAAACCATATTGTTAGTACAAATGGTTTGGGCTCAGTGAGCCCATCTTACCAGTTAACCATGGGAACCCTTCCCAAATTTAAATTCCCAATTGCTTGCCAAGGGCCAGCCTCGTAAGTCAGCTTGTCAAAAGATGCTGTTCAGACTTGTTAATTCTATTCTGCACAGCCATGAAACAATTAGGAGTCAAATGCACAACAAGAATAAAGTTACATCAGCAACCTCCAGTCTACTTTTATGATGAAAATGGAGAAGCTGATCAATACCTCTTTTCAGGAAATCACATTTTCCCTCCAGAAACCTGAGGATACAGTGCAGAACCCTAGGGTCACAGGCCAGACAGCCCTTTGACTTCCACTTTCTGTGGACAAAGGCATGGAAGTTCTTGTCCCTTTCTTCACTTTCCACATTTTTCTTCATCTTCCAAGAAATTTTAGAAAGAATTTTTCCTATGACTATAGCAGTACCCATTCAATTGCTCAACGCTGTTTTAAAGTGTGTATAATATATCTGTACTTGCATTGAATCAAAGATATTCAACTACATTCAATAGGTATGTAATTTCTACCTATGAGTAACTGGGAACTAGCATATCAAAAATCTTCCATAAAAACTTTGTCTACTGTTTTTTTGATTCGTTCTGTGATCACGTAGTGCTTATGACATAGCTTAACTAATAGTTTCAGTTCAGTTCAGTCGCTCAGTCATGTCCGACTCTTTGCGACCCCATGAATCGCAGCACGCCAGGCCTCCATGTCCATCACCAACTCCCAGAGTTCACTCAGACTCACGTCCATCCAGTCAGTGATGACATCCAGCCATCTCATCCTCTGTCGTCCCCTTCTCCTCCTGCCCCCAATCCCTCCCAGCATCAGAGTCTTTTCCAATGAGTCAACTCTTCACATGAGGTGGCCAAAGTACTGGAGTTTCAGCTTTAGCATCATTCCTTCCAAAGAAATCCCAGGGCTGATCTCCCTCTTTTTTATTTAACACATCAGACCTTTGTCTGTTCTCCATCAAAATTCCCCTAAAGGGACTTCCCTGGCGGTCCAGTGGTTAAGACTTTGAAGGCGGTGTGGTTTTGATCCCTGGTCAAACAATTAAGATCCCACATGCCTTGCGGCCAAAAAATCAAAACATAAAACTGAAGCAATATTGTAACAAATTCAATAAAGACTTTAAAAAATAGTCCACAACAACAATAAGCTCCCTATAAACAATGGCTATATTTTTATTAATCTCTGTATTGAGCTAGATATGGGAAAGGTAGCTGGTATTTATTAACCTTTTATTGACCGGGTGAATGGGTAAATAAATGAATAGGTTGTAAACGCCTGAAGAATGTGAGCTACCTATTCCAGTATCTTCCACATAGTGTTTACTAGATAAATATTTGTGATCCTGAAGGGGAATCTGAGTACTGTTGCAAAACCAGACAAGTGGATGTGCCTTGCTGCTTCTCCAGAACTGAAAATTCACAAGTAATCCTCATTTCTTAGAGATACATGCCAAAAGATTTATGAATGAAAAGACTTTGGTGTTTATAACTTGCTTCAAAATAATCGGGGAAAATAGGGCACAACACACAACTAAAACAAGATTAACCAAGAATTGATATAAAGTTGAAGTTTAGCGTATGTTTGAAGGTTTTCATAACAAAGTTTCATAGTGAACTTTGCCTGAGATACAGCTAACATGTTTATGTATCCACTCCAGTTTGTTAATTTTTTTCTTGGAAAAAAAGATTCTATTTACTGATCACCTAGATAGCAAATCTTTGTCAAGCTTTCCGGCAACTTTTTAACATCTTTATTTGGATAATTCCCCACCTTGACTTCCCAGCATAGAAATCAGAACTCACTTTTCCAGGGTCCTTTGTGGCTGGGATACACAAACACACACACACACAGGACTTAGGGTCTGTCAACCAGGAATTCCCAGAAAAATCACCAGTTCAGAAGAGTGACATGAATAAGGAGATTCCAGAAAGGATTGTTTCTGATGAGAGTGGTATGGAGGCATTCAGCCTACAGAGGCAGAACTAACCAGGAGCCCAGCAGTTGCATCTTCTGTCCAGAACTGTGTCCAGTCTCTGAAGTGTTCACCATTATAATCTGGGCATTGTTCCTGGTTCCTTAACCTCCATGTCTGACTCTCTGGCCCTCCTAGACACTAATATGTTTTAACAAATTTCTGTACTGCTTGCACTATCTAAAGTCTTTTTGCAACTAAATTCCTAACTGAAATATCTACCTAATATTAGGTATTTGATATCTGGTACCTCATTGAAGCTGGAATTGAGATTTGAAAAGAAGGTAGGGAAATATTATGAAAAACCTTGTTGGAATGTATCAGATATACAAAGGGAGCCCTTAAATGTCACTTAGAAAAGGAAGAGGGGGACCTACAAGGTCAGTGGAGGGTAGTTTGAATTTTCTCAGGACTTTTTCAACCAACAGAGAGGAAGCAAAAAAGAATGGCAGCTGTGGCCAAGCACAATTATTCTAGAATGCCTCTGCAAAGTATAAACAACCTACCTTTGGCTACCAATGGGCATGGTTAGCTCAGGTCCCTACCTCTCCCTGATGAGCAGTTTCTGTGTGAGCAGGCCCAGCCCACCTACATAAAAATCAAGAGTCAACACTCCCGTTTCCCATGGTAGAAATACATCAACAGACCACTGTGGAAAGTCATACCAACCACCTACACTCATTAACCTTAAATGTAGATGAGCTTTCATTTTAAACGTAAACGAGCCCCTGTGGGAGGCAGAATAATGGCCCCCAACATATCTATGTTCTAATCCCCCTGGGGAACTATGAATACATTTGCTTCTATGGCAAAGGGAGGGCCTTCCCTGGTGGCTCAGTGATAATCTGCTTGCCGATGCAGGAGACACTGGTTCAAAATCTGGATCAGGGAGATCCCCTGGATAAGGAAATGGCAACCCACTCCTGTATTCTTGCTTGGGGAATCCCATGGACAGAGGAGCCTGGTGGGCTACAGTCCATGGGGTCACAAAAGAGTTGGACACGACTTAGCGACCGAACAACAACAAATGGCAAAAGGGAACTAAAGTTGCAACTGAAATTAAGGTCCACTGACCTTAAGATAAGGCAATTATTCTAGATTGTCCAGGTGGGTTCAGTGGAATCACAAGGATCCGTAAATATTGGAAGAGGGAGGCAGAAGGGGAGTCCAGAGTGATGGGATGTGAGGTGAACTTTACAAGCTGTTGGTGGCTTTGCTGAAAGAGGAAAGGGCCATGAGCCAAGAAATATGGGGCAATCTCTGAAGCTAGAAAAAGCAAAGGAACAGGTTCTCTTCCAGAGCCTTAAGAAAGGAACACAGTCTTGCTAACAGCTGGATTTTATTCCAGGGAGCCTCATGTTGTACTTCTAACCTATAAAAGTGTAAGATAGTAAGTCTGTGTTGTTTTAAGCTACTAAATTTGTGTTAACTTGTTACACCAACCAAAGAAATGTAATATACCCCCCCCCCCGAGGATGATAGCCATGAGTGTGGGAGACTGAGCGTGATCAATAAACAAGTGCCAACTTGAAGAATTCTGATCTGAGAGATAGATATGTAAGAAGTGCCCCTGGATGGATGGATGTTAGCATGGATACTAACAAACACAAAACCCGGCTAAGAAAATACCTGGCATGGACACCTAACAGGCTATGAGATCTTAGATTACCAGCCTCTCTAAATAAAGTGAGAGCAACAGAGGATGAGATGGCTGGATAGCATCACTGATTCAATGGACGTGAACTTGGGCAAACTCTAGGAGATAGTGAGGGACAGGGAAGCCTGGCACACTGCAGTCCACAGGGTTGCGAAACATTGGATACAACTTGGCAACTGAACAACAACAACAGTATCTGCTCTGGTTAATGCAGTGTTGATAGGATTAAATGAAGTGGTATAAAGATCTATACAGAAAGAGTTAAGTTATTTTAAAATTATTATTGCTTGCTGTGACTACACTAATGGGGGGGCCACCTAAGCCATAATAGACCTTCTGTCCATAATATCCAATTGACATCATCACAGTGGATACTGGACATTCAATAAATACTATTGAGGCTATACGGTACGATGTCTAAGAGCACTGGCAATAGGCTAAGACAGACCTGAATTCTGCCTCTGTGTGCCATTAGGTGATTACTCAACCTCCTTATCTGTAAAATGTGAATAGTGGAGTTATAAGAATGAAGATGAGATGATGTCAATAAAGCTTTTGGCACAAGGCCTAGGATCCACTGGGGACTCAGCTTAATGGTAGCACTCATTATTAATAATGAGCTCTTATTACTACAAGACATCTACTGCTTTTTTTTTTTCATCTACCACTTTTGAACACTTAAATAATTTTTACCCTTATTATTTCATTTGATTATCAAAGTCTCCCTTGGGAAGAAGCATAGCAAGTTTATATCCATTTTACATATACGAAAAATAATGCACAGAAAAGAAATCCACTTCTCTGGAGGGAATGGATACAAGGATTGGTTTCACCTGAAAA
The DNA here is from genome assembly GCF_014754425.2 of Oryx dammah. Classification (NCBI taxonomy): domain Eukaryota; kingdom Metazoa; phylum Chordata; class Mammalia; order Artiodactyla; family Bovidae; genus Oryx; species Oryx dammah. The sequence goes on from NW_024070195.1 coordinate 19,507,068, forward strand.
GATTCAAAGGGAACTGCAATAGCTAATGCTAGAAGACTAGGAGGAAATGAATAATAAACATAATAAAAATCTTTTATAATATCATTCATACCTCTAGCATGCTACAGAAGGATTTTGGTAAATTTTTTTAAAGCCAGACTTAAGAAGAGGAACTAGTCTGTTTAGGCCTCAAGAGGTCAAATGAGGCAAAAATTCTCTGATAAAAGTCCTGTATTTGATGAGAGTTTAGATGACAAACCATGATGGAAACTATAAGAGGAGTTGCAGCCGTTACAAAACCAACCTCTGTATGTGGTCTTCATTATCCACAGGAAAAGCAAAGGAGGGAAATAAGATGGTTTGATTAGTGTTTTGCCCCTACTGCCAGGTCAGATGACCGATTTACACATCAGGATGGCTATGGACTTCCAGTAGAGTTTCCTCTGGCTTCTTCCTGCCCAGGCAGAGTTCACTATCTTTCAGGTCCTAAAGATGGCTTAAAACTCAGCAGTCAAAAAATGAAGATCATGGCATCCAGTCCCATCACTTTATGGCAAATAGATGGGGGAAAAAAATGGAACCAGTAACAGACGTTATTTTCTTGGGCTCCAAAATCAATGCAGACAATGACTGCAGCCATGATATTAAAAGATGCTTGCTCCTTGGAAGAAAATTGTGACAAACCTAAACAGTGTATTAAAAAGCAGAGACGTCACTTTGCTAACAAATGTCTGTATAGTCAAAGCTATGGTTTTTCCAGTAGTCATGTATGGATGTGAGAGTTGGGCTATAAAGAAGTCTGAGTGCCAAAGAATTGGATGTTTTCGAACTGTGGTGCTGGTGAAGACTCTTGAGAGTCCCTTGAACAGCAAGGAAATAAAACCAGTCAATCCTAAAGGAAATCAGTCCTGAATATTCATTGGAAGGACTGATTCTGAAGCTGAAGCTCCAATACTTTGGCCACGTGATGAGAAGAACTGACTCATTGGAAAACACCCTGATGCTGGGAAAGATTGAAGGCAGGAGAAGGGGATGACAGAGGATAAGATGGTGGGATGGCATCATTGATTCAATGGACATGAGTTTGAGCAAACTCTGGGACATAGTGAAGGACAGGGAGGCCTGGCATGCTGCAGTCCATGGGGTCACAAAGAGTTGGACATGACTGAGCAACTATATAACAACAACTTGAGGTAAGAAATTTGGAATGTGGTTCAGTGGCTCCTCCCATGACCACACAGGAAAGTTTCAGTGAGTTTCTTGCTTTTCATCAGCTAGAAATAATACAAATGAAACAACAAGAAAAGTTTTGCAAGAAAAGAATGAACTGTGTTGGGAAGAAGTTACTTTTTCTAAGTTTCTTACCACCAAGATGGAAAATGGACATAGCATATGTCAGCCACCTCCTGGATGTGATACTGATGATGTTTTCCTTCTTTCTTTTCATCTTTCTTCCCTGCTCTTTCCCTCTCTCCATTTCTTGTCTTCCTACCTTTCTTTTTTCTTTTTTTCCTTGTCCTCCTTCCTCCCTTTCTCTCAGTTCCCTGACCAGGGATTAAACCCAGGCTGTGGCAGTGAAAGCGCTGAGTCCTAATCACTGTACTGCCAGGGAATTCCCCTCCTTTCCTTTCTCAGTGAAGAAACTCAGCACTCTCTCAACCATTAGAACTCAGGTCAAGCCCAGTCATCTTACCTAGGAAGTTTTTTTAGCACCTGGTGACTTAGCACACACGCATACATACATCTCTATTAGGTGTAAAGAATCTGCCTTCAGTGCAAAAGATGCAGGTTCAATCCCTGGATAGGGAAATCCCTTGGAGCATGACCTGGCAACCCATTCCAGTACTCTTGTTGGGAAATCCCATGGACAGGGGAACCTGGTGGGCTACGGTCCATAAGGTCACAAAGAGCTGGACACAACTGAGCACACATACACGCATGCATGAAAGCAGTAATTGGCAAGATAATACTGTGCTGAATGGGAAATGGTAATGACCTAAAACATGAGTCAGTTGGTCCAGCTGAGGAAATAAACCAGATGCTTTCTGGAGATCATGTAAGATTCTTTCCATATTATAATAATGGTGACTCAGACAGGAGTAGGAAAAATGTAAACCTCGATTTTGAAGATATCAAACATATGCAGCGCAATAAGGAATTTTTCTGAAATGACTTTCTGGTGAAGATGTTATCTGTTGACATTAAAGGAAATCCTGACTTAGGTCCAAGATTCTTCTGTTTTTTATTTTTAATTGAAGGATAATTGCTTTATAGAATTTTGTTGTTTTCTGTCAAACCTCAGCATGAATCAGCCATAGGTACACACATATCCCCTCCCTCTTGAACTTCCCTCCTATCTCCCTCCCCATCCCACCCCTCTAGGTTGACACAGAGCCCCTGCCTGAGTTTCCTGAGCCACACATCAAATTCCCATTGGATATCTATTTTACACATGGTAATATAAGTTACCATGTTACTCTTTCCATACATTTCACCCTCTCCTCCCCTCTCCCGACATCCATAAGTCTATTCTCTATGTCTGTTTCTCCATTGCTGCCCTGTAAATAAATTCTTCAGTACCATTTTTCTAGATTCTGTCTATGCACATTTGAATATAATATTTATCTTTTTCACTCTGTATAATAGATTCTAGGTTCATCCACCTCATCAGACCTGACTCAAATCCATTCCTTTTTATGGCTGAGTAATATTCCATTTTGTATATGTACCACAACTTCTTTATCCGTTCATCTGTCAATGGAAATCTAGGTTGCTTCCATGTTCTAGCTATTATAAAGAGTGCTGCAGTGAACAATGGGATACACATGTCTTTTTCAATTTTGGTTTCCTCAGGGTATATGCCTAGGAGTGGGATTGCTGGATCATATGGTAGTTTTATTCTTAGATTTTTAAGGAATCTCCATACTGTCTTCTATAGTGTTGTACCAATTTGTATTCCCACCAATACTGCAAGAGCATTACCTTTTCTCCACACCCTCTCCAGCATTTATTGTTTGTAGACTTTTTGATGATGGCCATTCTGGCCAGTGTGAGGTGGTATCTCACTGTGGTTTTGATTTGCCTTTCTCTAATAATGAGCAATGTTGAGCATCTTTTCATGTGTTTGTTAGCCATCTGTGTGTCTTCTTTGGAGAAATGTCTGTTTAGGTCTTTTTCCCACTTTTTGATTGGGTTTATTCTTTTGGCATTGAGTTGTATGAGCTGCTGGTATATTTTGGAAATTAATCCTTTGTCAGTTGTTTAATTTGCTATTATTGTCTCCCATTCTGAGGGTTGTCTTTTCACCTTGCTTATAGTCCTTTGCTGTGCAAATGCTTTGAAGTTTAATCAGGTCCCACTTGTTTACTTTTGTTTTTATTTCCATTACTCTAGGAGGTGGGTCATAGAGGATCTTATTTTGATTAATGTCATTGAGTGTTCTGCCTATGTCTTCCTCTAAGAGTTTTATAGTTTCTGATCTTACATTTACATCTTTAATCAATTTTGAGTTTGTCTTTGTGTATGGTGTTAGGAAGTGTTCTAATTTCATTCTTTTAAATATAGCTGTCCAGTTTTCCCAGCACCATTTATTGAAGAGGCTGTCTTTGCCCCATTGTATATTCTTGCCTCCTTTGTCAAAAATAAGGTACCCATGGGTGCATGGGTTTATTTCTGGGCTTTCTATCTTGTTCCATTGATGTATATTTTTGTTTTAGTGCTAGTACCATACTGTCTTGATGACTGTAGGTTTGTAGTATAATCTGAAGTCAGGAAGGTTGATTCTTCCTGCTCCATTCTTCTTTCTCAAGGCTGCTTTGGCTATTCAGGGTCTTTTGTGTTTCCATATGAATTCTGAAATTTTTTGTTCTAGTTCTGTGAAAAATGCCATTGGTAATTTGATAGGGATAACATTGAATCTGTAGACGGCATTTGGTAGTATAGTCATTTTCACAATATTGATTCTTCCTACCCAGGAACATGGAATATCTCTCCATCTGTTTATGTCATCTTTGATTTCTTTCATCAGTGTCTTACAGTTTTCTCTGTATAGTTCTTTTGTCTCCCTAGGTAAGTTTATTCCTGATATTTAATTCTTTTTGTTGCAATGGTGAATGGGATTGATTCCTTAATTTCTCTTTCTGATTTTTCATTGTTAGTATACAGAAATGCAAGTGATTTCTGTGTATTGATTTTGTATCCTACAACTTTGCTAAATTTACTGATTAGCTCTAGTAATTTTCTGATACTATCTTTAGGGTTTTCTATGTACAGTATCATATCATCTGCCTACAGTGAGAGCTTTACTTCTTTTCTGATCTGGATTCCTTGTCTTTCTTTTTCTTCTCTGATTGCTGTAGCTAGGACTTCCAGAATTATGTTGAATAATACTGGTGAAAGTGGACACCTTTGTATTGTTCCTGATCTTAGGGGGAATGCTTTCAGTTTTTTACCATTGAGAATGTTTGCTGTAGAGTTATCATATATTGCCTTTACTATGTTGAGGTAGTTTCCTTCTATGCCCATTTTTTGAAGAGTTTTAATCATAAATGGGTGCTGAATTTTGGCGCTGAATTTTGTCAAAAGCTTTTTCTGCATCTATTGAGATGATCATATGGTTTTTATCTTTCAATTTGTTGATATGTGTATCATATTGATTGACTTGTGTATATTGAAGAATCCTTGCATTCCTGGAATAAACCCAACTTGATCATTGTGTATGAGCTTTCTGATAGGTCTTTTTTTGTATCCATTCAGGCAGTCTGTGTCTTTTGGTTGGAGCATTTAATCCATTTACATTTAAAGTAATTATTGATATATGTGTTCCTTTGCCATTTTCTTAATTGTTTGGGGCTAATTTTGTAGATCTTTTTTCTTCTCTTGTATTTCTTGACTATATAAGTCCATTTAACATTTGTTTTAAAGCTGGTTTGGTGGTACTGAATGTTCTTAACTTTTGCTTTTCTGAAAAGCTTTCTATTTCTCTATTCAATTTTGAATGAGATCCTTGCCAGGTACAGTCATCTTGATTATAGATTTTCCCCTTTGAGTACTTTAATATACCCTGCCATTCTCTTCTGGCCTGCCGAGTTTCTGCTGAAAGATCAGCTGTTAAGTGTATGGGGTTTCCCTTGTATGTTACTTGTTGCTTTTCCCTTGCTGCTTTTAATATTCTTTCTTTGTGTTTAGTCTTTGTTAGTTTGATTAGTATGTGTCTTGATGTGTTTCTCCTTGGGTTTATCCTGTATAGGACTCTTTGTGTCTCTTGGACTTGATTGACTATTTCCTTTTCCATGTTGGGAAAATTTTCAACTATAATCTCTTCAAAGATTATCTCATACACTTTCTTTTTCTCCTCTTCTTCTGGGACCCCTATAATCTGATTGTTGGTGCATTTGATATTGTCCCAGGGGTCTCTGAGACTATCCTCAATTCTTTTCATTCTTTTTACTTTATTCTGCTCTTCAGAAGTTATTTCCACCATTTTCTCTTCCACCTCAATGATTCATTCTTCTGCTTCAGATATTCTGCTATTGATTCCGTCTAGAGATTCCAAGGTAATATTTCATGCAAAGATGGGCTCAATTAAGGACAGAAATGGTATGGACCTAACAGAAGCAGAAGATATTAAGAAGAGGTGGCAAGAATACACAGAAGAACTGTACAAAAAAGAGCTTCATGTCCCAGATAATCACAATGGTGTGATCACTAACCTAGAGCCACACATCCTGGAGTGTGAAGTCAAGTGGGCCTTAGAAAACATCACTATGAACAAAGCTAGTGGAGGTGATGGAATCCCAGTTGAGCTATTTCAAATCCTGAAAGATGATGCTGTGAAAGTGCTGCACTCAATATACCAGCAAATTTGGAAAACTCAGCAGTGGCCACAGGACTGGAAAAGGTCAGTTTTCATTCCAATCCCAAAGAAAGGCAATGCCAAAGAATGCGCAAACCACCGCACAATTGCACTCATCTCACACACTAGAAAAGTAATGCTCAAAATTCTCTAAGCCAGGCTTCAGCAATACGTGAACTATGAACTTCCAGATGTTCAAGCTGGTTTTAGAAAAGGCAGAGGAACCAGAGATCAAATTGCCAACATCTGCTGGATCATGGAAAAAGCAAGAGAGTTCCAAAAAAACATCTATTTCTGCTTTATTGACTATGCCAAAGCCTTTGACTGTGTGGATCACAATAAACTGTGGAAAATTCTTCAAGAGATGGGAATACCAGACCACCTGACCTGCTTCTTGAGAAATCTGTATGCAGGTCAGGAAGCAACAGTTAGAACTGGACATGGAACAACAGACTGGTTCCAAATAGGAAAAGGAGTACGTCAAGGCTGTATATTGTCACCCTGCTTATTTAAATTCTATGCAGAGTACATCATGAGAAACGTTGGACTGGAATAAGCACAAGCTGGAATCAAGATTGCCAGGAGAAATATCAATAACCTCAGATATGCAGATGACACCACCCTTATGGCAGAAAGTGAAGAGGAACTAAAAAGCCTCTTGATGAAAGTGAAAGAGGAGAGTGAAAAAGTTGGCTTAAAGCTCAACATTCAGAAAACTAAGATCATGGCATCTGGTCCCATCACTCCGTGGGAAATAGATGGAGAAACAGTGTCAGACTTTATTTTTGGGGGCTCCAAAATCAGTGCAGATGGTGATTGCAGCCATGAAATTAAAAGATGCTTACTCCTTGGAAGGAAAGTTACAACCAACCTAGATGGCATATTCAAAAGCAGAGACATTGCTTTGCCAACAAAAGTCTGTCTAGTCAAGGCTATGGTTTTTCCAGTAGTCATGTATGGATGTAAGAGTTGGACTGTGAAGAAAGCTGACCGCCAAAAAATTGATGCTTTTGAACTGTGATATTGGAGAAGACTCTTGAGAGTCCCTTGGACTGCAAGGAGATCTAACCAGTCCATTCTAAAGGAGATCAGTCCTGGGTGTTCTTTGAAAGGAATGATGCTAAAGCTGAAACTTCAATACTTTGGCCACCTCAGGCGAAGAGCTGACTCATTGGAAAAGACCCTAATGCTGGGAGGGATTGGGGGCAGGAGGAAAAGGGGATGACAGAGAATGAGATGGCTGGATGGCATCACCGACTCGATGGACATGAGTTTGAGTGAGCTCCAGAGATGGTGATGGACAGGAAGGCCTGGCGTGCTGTGGTTCATGGGGTCACAAAGAATCAGACACGACTGAGTGACTGAACTGAACTGAACTGAACTGAGAGTATTTTTAATTTCAGTAATTGTGTTGTTTGTCTCTGATGTTTAGTCTTTAATTCTTCTAGGTCTTTGTTCATTGATTCTTGCATTTTCTCCATTTTCTCTTCAAGGTTTTTGATCATCTTTACTATCATTATTCTGAATACTTTTTCAGGTAGTTTGCCTATTTCCTCTTCATTTATTTGGACTTCTAAGATAGGACACTGAAAGATGAACTCCCCAGGTTGGTAGGTGCCCAATATGCTACTGGAGATCAGTGGAGAAATAACTCCAGAGAGAATGAAGGGATGGAGCCAAAGCAAAAACAATACCCAGCTGTGGATGTGACTGGTGATAGAAGCAAGGTCCAATGCTGTAAAGGGCATTATTGCATAGGAACCTGCAATGTCAGGTCCATGAATCAAGGCAAATTGGAAGAGGTCAAACAGGAGATGACAAGAGTGAATGTCGACATTCTAGGAATCAGCAAACTAAGATGGACTGGAATGGATGAATATATTTCCGATGACCATTATATCTACTACTGTGGACATGAATCCCTTAGAAGAAATGGAGTAGTCATCATAATCAACAGAAGAGTCTGAAATGCAGTACTTGGGTGCAATCTCAAAAATGACAGGATGATCTCTGTTGATTTCCAAGGCAAACCATTCAATATGACGGTAATCCAAGCCTATGCCCCAACCAGTAACGCTGAAGAAGCTGAAGTGGAACGGTTCTACGAAGACCTACAAGACCTTTTAGAACTAACACCCAAAAAAGATGTCCTTTTCATTATAGGGGACTGGAATACAAAAGTAGGAAGTCAGGAGACACCTGGAGTAACAGACAAATTTGGCCTTGGAATGCGGAGTGAAGCAGGGCAAAGGCTAATAGAGTTTTGCCAAGAGAAGCACTGGTCATAGCAAACACCCTCTTCCAACAACACAAGAAAAGACTCTACACATGGACATCACCAGATGGTCAACACTGAAGTCAGACTGATTATATTCTTTGCAGCCAAAGAAGGAGAAGCTCTATACAGTCAACAAAAACAAGACCAGGAGCTGACTGTGGCTCAGATCATGAACTCCTTATTGCCAAATTCAGACTTAAATTGAAGAAAGTAGGGAAAACCACTAGACCATTCAGGTATGACCTAAATCAAATCCCTTATGATTATACAGTGGAAGTGAGAAATAGATTTAAGGGACTAGATCTGATAGACAGAGTGCCTGATGAACTATGGACAGAGATTCATGATATTGTACAGGAGACAGGGATTAAGACCATCCCCAAGATAAAGAAATGTAAAAAAGCAAAATGGCTGTCTGAGGAGGCCTTACAAATAGCTGTGAAAAGAAGGGAAGCAAAAAGCAAAGGAGAAAAGGAAAGATATAAGCATCTGAATGCAGAGTTCCAAAGAATAGCAAGGAGAGATGAGAAAGCCTTCCTCAGCAATCAATGCAAAGAAATAGAGGAAAACAACAGAATGGGAAAGATGAGAGTTCTCTTCAAGAAAATTAGAGATACCAAGGGAACATTTCATGCAAAGATGGGCTCAATAAGGACAGAAATGGTATGGACCTAAAGAAGAAGCAGAAGATATAAGAAGAGGTGGCAAGAATACAAAGAAGAACTGTACAAAATAGATCTTCATGACCCAGATAATCACGATGGTGTGATCACTCACCTAGAGCCACACATCCTGGAATGTGACGTCAAGTAGGCCTTAGAAAACATCACTATGAACAAAGCTAGTGGAGGTGATGGAATCCCAGTTGAGCTATTTCAAATCCTGAAAGATGATGCTGTGAAAGTGCTGCACTCAATATACCAGCAAATTTGGAAAACTCAGCAGTGGCCACAGGACTGGAAAAGGTCAGTTTTCATTCCAATCCTAAAGAAAGGCAATGCCAAAGAATGCGGAAACCACCGCACAATTGCACTCATCTCACACACTAGAAAAGTAATGCTCAAAATTCTCCAAGCCAGACTTCAGCAATATGTGAACTGTGAACTTCCAGATGTTCAAGCTGGTTTTAGAAAAGGCAGAGGAACCAGAGATCAAATTGCCAACATCCTCTGGATCATGGAAAAAGCAAGAGAGTTTGAGAAAAACATCTATTTCTGCTTTATTGACTATGCCAAAGCCTTTATGTGGATCACAATAAATTGTGGAAAATTCTGAAAGAGATGGAAATACCAGACCACCTGACCTGCCTCTTGAGAAACATATATGCAGGTCAGGAAGCAACAGTTAGAACTGGACATGGAACAACAGACTGGTTCCAAATAGGAAAAGGAGTAGGTCGAGGCTGTATATTGTCACCTTGCTTATTTAACTTGTATGCAGAGTACATTATGAGAAACGCTGGGCTGGAATAAGCACAAGCTGGAATCAAGATTGCCAGGAGAAATATCAATCACCTCAGATATGCAGATGACACCACCCTGATGGCAGAAATTGAAGAGGAGCTAAAAAGCCTCTTGATGAAAGTGAAAGAGGAGAGTGAAAAAGTTGGCTTAAAGCTCAACATTCAGAAAACAAAGATCATGGCATCTGGTCCCATCACTTCATGGGAAATAGATGGGGAAACTGTGGAAACAGTGTCAGACTTTATTTTGGGGAGCTCCAAAATCACTGCAGATGGTGACTGCAGCCATGAAATTAAAAGACACTTACCCCTTGATTCTTCCCTGGTGGCTAAGACAGTAAAGCGTCTGCCTAATGCAGGAGACCTGGGTTCAGTCCCTGGGTCAGGAAGATCTCTTGGAGAAGGAAATGGCAACCCACTCCAGTATTCTTTCCTGGAAAATCCCATGGATGGAGGAGCCTGGTAGGCTACAGTCCATGGGGTCACGAGAGTTGTACACAACTGAGCGACTTCACTCACTTTCCTTGGAAGGAAAGTTATGACCAACCTAGATAGCATATTTAAAAGCAGAGACATTACTTTGCCAACAAAGGTCCTTCTAGTCAAAGCTATGGTTTTTCCAGTAGTCATGTATGGATGTGAGAGTTGGACGGTAAAGAAAGCTGAGCACCAAAGAATTGATGCTTTTGAACTGTGGTGTGTAGGAGACTCTTGAGAGTCCCTTGGACTGCAAGAAGATCCAACCAGTCCATCCTAAAGGAGATCAGTCCTTGGTGTTCATTGGAAGGACTGATGTTGAAACTGAAACTCCAATACTTTGGTCACCTGATGAGAAGAGCTGACTCATTGGAAAAGACCCTAATGCTGGGAAAGATTGAGGGCAGGAGGAGAAGGGGACGACAGAGGATGAGATGGCTGGGTGGCATCACCAACTCGATGGACATGGGTTTGAATAGACTCCGGGAGTTGGTGATGGACAGGGAGGCCTGGCATGCTGCGATTCATGGGGTCACAAAGAATCAGACATGACTGAAGTGAGCCACTGAACTGAACTGAACTAAACTAAACTGAACTGAGTATAGTTTCTTCCTTTACTTATGTGGTATTTCTCTGCCTTTTCATCATTTTTTTAACTTACTGTGTTTGAGATCTCCTTTTCCCAGGCTTCGAGGTTGAGTTGTTTCTTCCTTTTGGTTTCTGTCCTCCTAATTTGGTCCGGTGGTTTGTGTAAGCTTCTTACAGGGTGAGATTTGTGCTGAGTTTTTGTTTGTTTGTTTGTTTTTTCTCTGATATGCAAGGCTGAATGAGGTGGTAATCCTGTCTGCTAATGATTTGGTTTGTACTTTTGTTTGTTGTTTAGATAAGGTGTCCTGCACAGGGTGCTACTGGTTGTTGGGTGATGCCAGGTCTTGTATTCCAGTGGTTTCCTTTGTGTAAGTTCTCACTATTTGATACTCCCTAGGGTTAGTTCTCTGGTAGTCTAGGGTCTTGGAGTCAGTGTCCCCACTCCAAAGGCTCAGGGCTTGATCTTTGCTTCCTAATGTAATGGCAGGGGCTTCCCAGGTGGTTCAGCAGGAAAAAATCTGCCTGCCAGTCAAACATCTCCACAGAGAATATGCGGCTCTTCCCCCACAAGTCCTTGAGCAGTTTCTTCAGTCACCCCAAGCATCCCAGCTACTATCTTTCTCTTCATCTGAATAAGTGTTTCTTGACGTCTCTAAGTGCTTCCTTGAACGAAATAGCCATAGCACAATAGTCTTTATCCGCTCCTGAAAGTTTATATGAGGGTGCATATGTCCTTTTGAATTAAGCTTTGAATTAAGCACAGAAAGCTTAGCTCAGCTGCTCTATGATGACCCCGAAAGTGTAGCTGGGAGGTGGAGGGGATGAAGGTCCAAGGGGGAGGAGATACATGCACACCTACAGCCAATTCACTTCACTGTACAGCAGAAACTGTTACCGAGCCCAGGCTGACTCAGCTCACTGCAGGACAGACCAAGGAATCCAAGAGAGGAGGGGTTGAGGCAAGGAACAGATTTTTATTGGGGAACTGGCTGACAGAGAAGATGCCAGGCTAGTGCCTCCAAATAAGCATCTTGTCAGGGCCTGATTGCCAGGTTCTTTCATACATCAGAGATGGGGGCCAAGATGCTTTTTATAAGTGTACCTTCATGTGCTCAGATCACCAGCAACAACAATCTTTGAGCCTCAAGTCGAGCTGCAGGATAGCTAGTTCAACCAGTACCAAAAAGGTGGGACAGCCACACTGATTCAGAAAGTGAAGCAGAAAAAAGTTCATGGCAGGCTTGCAGACTGGCTCTCTAACCAGTCCTTGCCTTTCTGTTGTCCTCAGCAAGACCTACAACAGCCTTTCAGACTCCCACAGCAGGAATCAGAATTTCCCTACAAATCTAAGTTTAGAGCTCTGCCTTCTATGTTGGTGTTTGGCAGAAACCAACACAATTCTGTAATGCTATTACCTTTCAATTTAAAAATAAATTAATTAAAAGAAACAAGTAGAATTAAAAAAAAAAAAAGAACTATGCCTTCTACACAGAACTTTATTCTCTGACATCAGTCCATGTTACCCCAGCATTCTAAGTTTACCGCACTGGAATTTCCTGTAGGAAGTTTTGAAGCGCCACCCAACTTCTAACTAACGAGATTTGGTCCATTGCTTATAGGTTTCTGTATACTATTGGATCATAATGACATATCATTATTAGATATGTTATTAGATCAGTCATTAGATCATTGATTATGATCATTAAATCACTGTCATGCCATGACAAGTCAACCATATCATTAGATCAGTGCTAGCCAGAAACTCAACTTCAGACTCACCGACACTTAAAAAGTTTCAGACTGGAGAAGCTTTCAGTGAAACATATCTAGCTGAGTTAAATAGTGTAAATAACACACAGACTGTCATGCTCAGACTATCACTAAGGATGCTGACACATCACACTTTAACTGTCACACATTTTCAGCCTCTATTATCCATCAGAGATCAGGCATTTTCCAGAATGATATCCAGTGAATGTCTCTTGCTCCAAACCCAGTTTTCATCTTGGCTTTGGCATGCTGCTTAAGTAAGATTTCAGAGTGATAAAACTGAATGTTTGATGCCAAGAAGTTCAAAGGGAGGCATTGATACACCCTGCCTTTATTGTCATTCCAAACCAAACTGTAATATTTGCTCTTAAAAGACAATTCAAAATATCTAGTATGTATGTTGTTGTTGTTGTGTTAATTGCTCAGTCGTGTTCAACTCTTTGTGACCCCATGGACTGTAGCCCACCAGGCTCCTCTGTCCATGGGATTCTCTAGGCAAGAACACTGGAGTGGGTAGCCATTCCCTTCTCCATGGGATCTTTCTGACCCAGAGATCGAACCTGGGTCTCCTGAATTGCAGGCAGATTCTTCACCATCTGAGACACCGGGAAGCCTCTAATAGAAATACATCAGCATTAAAATAGAAACTGTACTGCTTCAAATGGTAATGTACTGCATTTCATCTTATTCTGAGCATCACATCGTATGACATTATTTTTTGATGGTAAAAATGAGCATGTCAGATGCCTCTAAATAAGACAAAACTTTCTTTTATTTCAAAATTTTCTCAAATTTAAATTTGTTGTATCAGACTAATGTACCTTCCCAGTCCTTCAGTACAAATATTTTGTCATTTCTGCTATAGTTCACCTTTAACCTATGACTATTTGGGAATTCAGTTTTAAGTTTCCAAACATTTAGATTATATCATCTTTTTATTGTTTATTTCTGATGTTATTATTGCAATATGACCAGATAAATTCTCAAAATTATGACTTCTTGGTTGTAAGTTCTCTTTTGCCTAGTTCTAATTTGAGAGGCCTCTTTCTTTCTTTTTCTTTCTTTCTCTTGTTCTTTAAAATCCCATTCTCTTTTCATTCCCATTTTAGTACATTTTCTGGCTAAATTCACTTAGCTCTTAAAGAAGCATGTCTAGTTCTGAGATCAAAGCTTTTCTTATTCTGAGGAGCCTCTGAGTTCCTATGAGGATACATTTTTCTTTCGACTGCTCGAAGAACAAGAAGCTGTTCTTTTACTTTCTTCCTCAAGGAATCATGTGTGTGTGCTATGCTCAGTCGTGTCCAACTCTTTGCAGCCCCAAGGACTGTAGGTTCCTCTGTCCATGGCATTTCCCAGGCAAGAATCCTGGAGTGGATTGCCATTTCCTTCTCCAGGGGATCTTCCCAACCCACGGATCGAACCCTGTCTCCTGCATTGACAGGCAGTTTCTTTACCACTGCTCCACTTGGGAAGCCCCAAGGAAGTGTATGCTTTCTCAATATCTTCTCCTAAGTCTGTGCTGAAGAAAACCCAGCATGTCTGCAGCTCTGTACTCACAGGCCATTGGGTGTCAGTCCTGAGCCATGTTGTAGGGGTGGGGGTGGGGTCCAGGGAACCAGAGAGTGAGGGATAAATAACATTTAAGGAAAGAACATAAGTCATAAGATCAATATTTTTTGACCAGAGTAGGTGAGAGCAACCATAGGAAGAGTCAGAAGAAAATACAGTTGTCATCATCACAAGTTTGAAAAAATTGCTCAAGGTGCTTAAATAAAGCTGGTACCAAAGGATCTCCTATCTTCCCCCTTGTTATCACCAAGGTAAGCATGGTCCAAAGTGAGCTGAGAGCCCACAAAGGGTGACTCTCCATGCCAAGAGGGCTCCTGAACTGGCTCATCACTTGTTTGCCAGGATTTCAAAACAAAGCCCCAGAACTGAGCTCTCATCAGTCAGCCCCCCAGGCTGTCCTGCTCTATAACCCCTTCCTGAGGTCCAGCCCAGTGGATCCAGGGTATCCGAAGCGGGGACAAAGTCAGCAATTAAAGAGAGATTAATTAGAGATTTAAAGAGAGATTAGAGAAGAATAATGTAGTGAAAAAATAGAGAAAAGAAGCTGTATTCCTTTCTTTACATAGAAAGCCAATAAAGCCCCGAGACAAAGGACTTGCACTGTCTTCGTAGGCCACAGGCACCTGCTTGAATAGCAGAGGGTGCCCCACCTTGGGCTCCCTCTTGTGTGGGTCTTAGAAGCCCAGGCAAATAAGTAGACATGGCAAACCTCTATGCTCCAGATGGGAATTTAGCCTGAAAAGGGAGAAAAGAACAACATGGGGGAGCCAAGCATCAGTGCAAGACCCACAACTTTATTTTCAAAAGCAGTTTATATACCCCAAGTTGTACATAAAGAAATAACAGAATATGCTGAGTTATACAGGGGCAGCAGTCCTGACCTTTATTGAGACCAGGCTTTCTTTTTGCATACCTTCCCGTATACAAAAGGTCTCAGGTGATTTACATTATCTTCTGGCCAAGAGGCCTGTTAACGTTTTTATGGCTCTTTTCCTAGATAAATGTCTATCAACCAGGAAACTCATTTTCCCTTGAAGTATTTTTTCCTTAATCTGCATCACCCTCAAAGTACTAAATAAAGTTACATTCCTGTAGAACAAAGGTGCAGTGGGTTGTAACAAAGAAAGTACTTAACTCAAAGATCTAATGTTGCTAATGCCAGAGCTACTACCTATTTTTTCTACATACCAACTGTATCAACAAATAAAAGATATGAAAACTTGGCAGCAAATATTGGCTCAACAATGAAACTGTTAATCAGTCCTATTCTGATTTTGACTCCTCTGAAGGCCCTACCTTCCTAGGATGTTTTAAATTCCTGTCCCTCTTGTGGTTGGGAGGCTGTAAACAATCACATGCATAGCTGTAAGAGTCCGGATAAACCTGTCAGGCAAGGCTAGAAAGCCATCAGAGGGGTTTTTGGATTGAAACACTCTTATTATGCCCAGGAGAGTTATTATCTAAAAGCTCTAAAATAACTTTTTCCAGAAAAAGGTGGTGGGGGGACAGCCCCCTGTTAATGTCAGAGGAGTTGGTGAAAGGCATAATATAGTAAGGCAGACAGATTCTGGTTTGGGGGTAGATGCTCGAGTAGGTCCAGGGAGGTTCCCTTGAGATCCGACTCGCCTTTGCCTGTCGGGTCTCTTCCTCATGACCTTTGCCATGGGCGGGATTCCTCTTGCTGGCTCCCGGCAAGCCCTTAACCGTGGATCAGTGCTACACTCCCATTGCTCTGCTTCCAGAACTTACTGACAGCACTGCTGGGGAGAAGTACAGCCATGGGAATTAGTGTTTTCACAGATGTATAATTTTTAATCTCATCAGTCAGTTCAGTTCAGTTGCTCAGTTGTGTCTGACTCTTCATGACCCCGTGGACTGTAGCACGCTGGGCTTCCCTGTCCATCACCAACTCGCAGAGCTAGCTCAAACTCATGTCCTTTGAGGCAGTGATGCCATCCAACCACCTCATTCTCTGTCGTCCCCTTCTCCTCCCACCTTCAATCTTTCACAGCATCAGGGCTTTTTTCTAAGGCGTCAGTTCTTTGCATCAAGTAGCCAAAGTATTGGAGCTTCAGTTTCAGCATCAGTCCTTCCAATGAATATTCAGGGTTGATTTCCTTTAGGATTGACTGGTTTGATTTCCTTGAAGTCCAAGGAACTCTCAAGAGTCTTCTTCAACACCACAGTTCAAAAGCATCAATTCTTCAGCGCTTAGCTTTCTTTATGGTCCATCTCTCACACTGATACATGACTACTGGAAAATCCATATCTTTGACTAGAACCTTTGTTGGCAAAGTAATGTCTCTGCTTTTTAATATGCTGTCTAGATTTGTCATAGCTTTTCTTCCAAGAAGAAAGTGTCTTTTAGTTTCATGGCAGGATTCTCAGTTCAGCTTGTCAGTTCCTTTCCCTAAGAATCTCTCTTTCCCTCTCTCTCCTTTACTCTCTTTCTCTCTCCTCCTCCATCCCCCTCACGTCAGTATCCCAAACCTTCTTCAACTCTCTGTCTCTCCTAGAATATCTCAATCCCACAGAAACTATTGAGTCCACAAATCTTCGTTTCCTCTCTCTCCCATCCCACCCTGCATAAATATGCTGCAACCTGTACAGGCTCATCTTCATTCTCACCTATTCTCATGTCCTGCTCCACGAATGATAAGAAATAAGGCAGCTGCCCTCCCATCTTCTCCAAGTGTCTCCCAGCACTTCACTCCATGTCTCCATCTCCGCATCCCTATAAACCCTCAATCCTCAGATTGCTAATGTAATGGGATAGAGAATAGCTGGATTCTCTTAGCAAATGGCCTGAAAGTTCCTATTGAGAATTTTTTAGCAAAATCAGTGGATAAGCCCGTAGTGATTGCAGCTGAGACTTACAGGGGGTTGACTGTGGGAGCATTGCTCTGCTCTAGATGTGGAAAATCATTCCTTGCTCAAGGAAAAGGAGCAAGTTGGGAAGGGTGGAGGAGGAGTCAACTGATTGGCAGAAGGCACAGATTTGCAGATAAGCCCTCTCTGGGAGCACCACCAATTTTCCTGTAACTTATGACTTTTTGATTATATAGATTACTAGTAATGGGAATATGTGTTATCTCTTTCAAAACTAGGGAAAGGGCTAAGATTTCCATTGAGGTGACATGGGATAGACCTGAGACCACATGTATAGATGTGCAGGTGGACAGAAGCATGAAGGAGCAAGCTCTCAGGTCACTGAAATCAGGGCAGGGAGCCCTGGGCCGTGGCTTTGGACCAGGTTTATCTAAATCTCTCAGAGGCTGAGAGGTCCCAGCCAATGTTAACTTGTTCAAGTTTCTCCCATTCAAAACAAAAGCCTCTTCTCCCTGAGCCCTTTGTAGCTCCTTTCCTCCTTCTCCTTCTGTCCTTATCCAGTCTTTTGGAGATATGGTCTATGTTTACAAGACCTTTTAGAACTAACATCCAAAAAAGATGTCCTTTTCATTATAGGGGACTGGAATACAAAAGTAGGAAGTCAAGAAACACCTGGAGTAACAGACAAATTTGGCCTTGGAATACAGAATGAAGCAGGGCAAAGGCTAATAGAATTTTGCCAAGAGACGCACTGGTCATAGCAAACACCCTCTTCCAACAACACGAGAGAAGACTCTACACATGGACATCACCAGATGGTCAACACCAAAATCAGATTGATTATATTCTTTGCAGCCAAAGAAGGAGCTCTATACAGTCAACAAAAACAAGACCAGGAGCTGACTGTGGCTCAGATCATGAACTCCTTATTGCCAAATTTGGACTTAAATTGAAGAAAGTAGGGAAAACCACTAGACCATTCAGGTATGACCTAAATCAAATCCTTTATGATTATACAGTGAAAGTGAGGAATAGATTTAAGGGCCTAGATCTGATAGATAGAGTGCCTGATGAACAATGGAATGAGGTTTGTGACATTTTACAGGAGACAAGGATCAAGACCATCCCCATGGAAAAGAAATGAAAAAAAGCAAAATGGCTGTCTGGGGAAGCCTTACAAATAGCTGTGAAAAGAAGAGAAGCAAAAAGCCAAGGAGAAAAGGAAAGATATAAGCATCTGAATGCAGAGTTCCAAAGAATAGCAAGGAGAGATAAGAAAGCCTTCTTCAGCGATCAATGCAAAGAAATAGAGGAAAACAACAGAATGGGAAAGACTAGAGATCTCTTCAAGAAAATTAGAGATACCAAGGGAACATTTCATGCAAAGATGGGCTCAATAAAGGACAGAAATAGTATGGTCCTAACAGAAACAGAAGATATTAAGAAGAGGTGGCAAGAATACACAGAAGAACTGTATGAAAAAGATCTTCATGACTCAGATAATCACGATGGTGTGATCACTCATCTAGAGCCAGACATCCTGGAATGTGAAGTCAAGTGGGCCTTAGAAAGCATCACTACGAACAAAGCTAGTGGAGGTGATGGAATTCCAGTTGAGCTGTTTCATATCCTGAAAGATGATGGTGTAAAAGTGCTGCACTCAATATGCCAGCAAATTTGGAAAACTCAGCAGTGGCCACAGAACTGGAAAAGGTCAGTTTTCATTGCAATTCCAAAGAAAGGCAATGCCAAAGAATGCTCAAACTACCACACAATTGCACTCATCTCACATGCTAGTAAAGTAATGCTCAAAATTCTCCAAGCCAGGCTTCAGCAATACGTGAACTGTGAACTTCCTGATGTTCAAGCTGGTTTTAGAAAAGGCAGAGGAACCAGAGATCAAATTGCCAACATCCGCTGGATCATGGAAAAAGCAAGAGAGTTCCAAAAAAACATCTATTTCTGCTTTATTGACTATGCCAAAGCCTTTGACTGTGTGGATCACAATAAACTGTGGAAAATTCTTCAAGAGATGGGAATACCAGACCACCTGACCTGCTTCTTGAGAAACCTATATGCAGGTCAGGAAGCAACAGTTAGAACTGGACATGGAACAACAGACTGGTTCCAAATAGGAAAAGGAGTACGTCAACGCTGTATATTGTCACCCTGCTTATTTAACTTCTATGCAGAGTACATCCTGAGAAATGCTGGGCTGGAAGAAACACAAGCTGGAATCAAGAGTGCTGGGAGCAATATCAATAACCTCAGATATGCAGATGAAACCACCCTTATGGCAGAAACTGAAGAGGAACTAAAAAGCCTCTTGATGAAAGTGAAAGAGGAGAGTGAAAAAGTTGGCTTAAAGCTCAACATTCAGAAAACGAACATCATGGCATCTGGTCCCATCACTTCATGGGAAATAGATGGGGAAACAGTGGAAACAGTGTCAGACTTTATTCTGGGGGGCTCCAAAATCACTGCAGATGGTGATTGCAGCCATGAAATTAAAAGACACTTACTCCTTGGAAGAAAAGTTATGACCAACCTAAATAG